>NC_061777.1:22500-100000 GCF_022458985.1 Mugil cephalus | reverse complement strand
CCTTGGGTCCCTTTGGTCCCTTGGGTCCCTTGGGTCCCTTTGGTCCCTTTAGTCCCTTTAGTCCCTTTAGTCCCTTTGGTCCCTTGGGTCCCTTTAGTCCCTTTAGTCCCTTTGGTCCCTTTGGTCCCTTTGGTCCCTTGGGTCCCTTTAGTCCCTTTAGTCCCTTTGGTCCCTTTGGTCCCTTTAGTCCCTTTGGTCCCTTTGGTCCCTTTAGTCCCTTTGGTCCCTTGGGTCCCTTTAGTCCCTTTAGTCCCTTTGGTCCCTTTGGTCCCTTTAGTCCCTTTAGTCCCTTTGGTCCCTTTAGTCCCTTTGGTCCGGGTGGTTAAACATTCTGCATTTTGATACGTACATAAATGTTCTGTTTATTTCTGTGTGGATGTGGCTAATGCTAAATGAACGGTGGACTACAGTTACCTGCACTGTCCATGTGTGTAGAGACACACACTGAGGACACAATAATATTCATGTGTCTTTGTGTTTGCTTGTATTGTTGTCGCGGCTGTTGGCGATAGGATTAAATCTGGGCGGAGGAACAGGTGTTACTATCAGACTCTCTTCCTGGGGCGCCCCAGTCTTGCGTCGCCCCCCCAACCTGCAGCCAATTACAGCAGTGCCTCATTTATGGTATTTGTTTTTATTCGCAGGCTTAAAGGGTTAATCTGCAAGGTTCTGTGACACTGAATGATTTGTTTTGGGCAACAATGAAAACATCTAAATAAAAAAACAGATTTTCTGGGGGTCCCCCTGTGGACCTGGAGGGGAACTCACCTGGTGGGGGCGTTGTGGAAGCGCAGGTACGAGAAGAAAGCCAACAGCACGAAGAAGATGAGAACCGACTCCAGCAGCATGAAGCGCGACTGGACGATCAGAGAGTTTTCTGGAAGGACAAACAGAGTCAGCTGACCCGACACAGGTGAGCAGCACACCTGTCCGACGAGTCCGCGAAACTCACCCAGCAGCAGCAGCAGAGCAGCTCCCAGAGCGGCCAGGTGAGAAAACCTGAGCTCCAGAGTCAACAGGTAGATCAGTGGAACGCAGAGAGCTCCACACAGAGCCGGCACAACACGGAGACTCCACACGTTCACGCTGCTGGGATACTCTGCACAGCAACACAAACGCACCCGCCGTCACACACCGCGTCCAGACCGGGTCCAGACCGGGTCCAGACCGGGTCCAGACTGGTTCTAAACTGGTCCAGACCGGGTCCAGACCGGGTCCAGACTGGTCCAGACTGACTCTGAACTGGTCCAGACCGGGTCCGGACCGGGTCCAGACTGGTCCAGACTGGCTCTGAACTGGTCCAGACCGGGTCCAGACTGGTTCTAAACTGGTCCAAACTGGTTCTAAACTAGTTCACACTGGATCCAAACTAGGGGTGCAACAGTACAGGTACCCCACAGCACAGTTATTACCTCGAGCAACGGTTTTGTTTTTTGTGTTTTGGTGTTTGTGCGTAAAGAAAACTTTTTTTTTTTCTCCTAAAGTTAAATTCTTATTTTACTTGTCAGCAAAATCTCAATTTTACTTCCCTGATCTGCTTTGTGTTTGGTGTTTATTGGTCCCGTTTTGTGCGTTTAGTCTTAGAGGCTGAGGGAACGTGGACACAGGGCGCAGCGTAACGTGGCCACACATCTTTGGCCTGTGAGAGGCTGTAAATCTTTAGCAATGAACACTCCCTCTGCACTGGTTATTGTCTTGTGTTTATCTGACGACGCCGGGTAGATCTGGTCAAAGGTCTGGTCGAAGGTCTGGTCAAAGGTCTGGGCGAAGGCGTTCTTGACAGTTCTGTCCGGGTCCTGGACCGTCCTGTGTTCAGTAGGCGCTACATCAGGATTGTTAGGCTGGAGACGCTTGGTGTTTCTATATTGCTTGTGTTTCCTTTTGAGTATGGGACATGTTTCAAACCACGTTTGCAGACAATAAGACTGTTTCCTGTTTCCACATTGTGCTCAATAGCAAAACCGAAATGATCCCATGATGGAGATTTGAATGAAGCAGGTCCATCTTCAAACTTCTGTCTCTCACTCTGTGTGAACTACAATTCACCGGTTCCAGTGGGAGTGGGTGGTTGAACATTAACCTGCCTGGAAAGGCTCAGTGGCCTAAAGCAGGAAATAAAGCACCAACGCGAAATCCACTCCCATACTGAAAGTCTGTGGCCTGTAAGGATGGGACGTCCCATGCAGGGGGAGACCAAACTGTCTGGTATACTACTGATTACCGCTGCATCCCTATTTCAAACTGGTTCCGACTGGTTTATACTGGTTCTAAATTGAATGAGTGCCTTTAAACTGGTTTAAAACTGGTTCGAGGCTGCTGTCCGTACCTTCTCCAATTCTGTTCCAGACAAAGTTCCCATCGAATCCTCCCAGGTAGCCTGAAACAACAGGAACAGGAAGACATGTTGAAACCAGACGTCGGATCAGATCGCTGTGCTGTTGTCATGGTAACTAACCTCCAAGGGCCAGCATCATGTGACCGAGCGGCGGCCCGCTGTCATCGACGAAGAAGACTCTCTTCATGTAAAGTGACACAAACTGGCCATAGTAAACCTCATCAAACCTGCAGAGTTAAACGGAGTCAAAGCTGGGGGGGGGTCAGGGCGTGAGACGTTCAGGTGCATGATTCAAACACACTCACACCACAGCGTTGGGGTAGTCGAGCCGGCTCAGTCGCGTCCAGAGGGCCAGCACGGACACCAGGACCAGGACCAGGTCCACCTGGGCCGTCACCACCAAGGGGAGCTGCAGCATCGCCACCTTTAATCAAACACAACGAGTTTACTGCTGGTCCCTGAACGCAACGTTACAGGTACAGCTTCCAGTCTGACGACTCATTTATACAGCGGCAATAACAAACTGTCTCTTCACAAAACCTGGTCTGAAACCTCCAGAGCAGCACGACGGAAAAACTTCCTTCAACAGGAAGAACCCAGAACCAGAACCAGAACCTGGAACTGGACTGGTGGACTCAGCTGTTAACATGGACCCAGATTGGAGAGGGTCTGCCCCCCATTCTAATCCAGAAACCTTTAGGAACCACAGGAAGACCTGAACTTGAGAAGATCCGGTCCCATGAGGATGGAGATTAGATCATAAACCTCTGAGACGTTGAGGACCAGATACAATGACTTGAGTTTAGTGTGAGACTGAAAGGAGTCCGTTAGCCTGCTAGCCTGCTAGCCCACTGCTAAGTACGTACGTTTCCGTTTCCTGACGCCGTTACTCCGGTGACTGGACATCGGTCACGTCCCGTTAACCGTCGCTCTGGTCCAACGGGTCGTCGCCGTTTCCCGGTGCTTGTTTGGTGCAGCGCAGAGAAGCTGTGATCGATACTTCCGGTGTTTGAGTAGCGCTGCCTGCTGATTGGTCCGCACGGATCTATACTTCCGGTATCGGAGTAGCGCTGCCTGCTGATTGGTCCGCTCGGATCGATACTTCCGGTGTCTGAGTAGCGCTGCCTGCTGATTGGTCCGTTCTGCGCTCCGCCGTACGGTCTGCGATTGCCATGGAAACGACTGGACCAATTAAATGAAGGAATGGATTTAACAACGAGAAAACGAAACTAATATTAAACATGAAATGATTAATTTTGTCACCGTAATAAAAGCTGATAGTTTTGCCTTTATATCTTTAATGTCTCCTGTCCAATCAGAGGACATGTTAAATGGATGAAGTTCCGCCTCTTATTCCGCTGTTCCGTGTGATGGATCCAGACTATTAATGAGAAAGTGGACTCTAGAGTCACAAGATCTAGTCTTTTACTTCCGGCTTAGATAATAATTTAATAATTAGTTCATATTTATTAATATAAATTAGCAACAACAAATGCTATTGCTTAGTACCTTATCATCATTATCAGCATTGCTATGTATATGCTAATTCTGTACATTTTTTTGATTACATTATTTATTTATTTTTATTTTATTTTGTCTTTATATTCTGTTTTATTGGTTCTTATGAGTGCTTTTATGTGCAACTAAGCTACTGTGACAAAATAATTTAACTTGTGGCTCATTAAAGTCTATCCGAGTAGAATATAATATAATATAATATAATATAATATAATATAATATAATATAATATAATATAATATAATATAAATGACGAATATTTGTTGTTGCCATGTTTCTTTAAATAATCAGAGTTCGACTCGTGGTCCAGTCGATGTTTATTTTCCGTGTTGTCAGTTTAAAACGTAGTCTGACGTCTGATTGGACGTTTCAGTTGGTCTGGACCAGTGGGTGATAAGACATGAGGACAGGGGGACGTCCTCTGAATCGTGCTAGCATGAAGAGATGCTAATTTCAGGCTAAACAACCAGAAAAGAAAGAAAAGGAAGAGGCCACGCCCACTGCACTAACACTGCTCTGGCTAGCTTAAGGCTAACTCATGTTGTATAAATATAGTCCAGTTATTTTAGAGTCAAGGTTAGCATCAGCTTAGCATCAGGTTAGCCTTGGGTCATCTCTGATTCACTCGGGGGACGTTCTTTGGTCGGATCCTGAGGGACAGTTCCCAGAGCGCCTCCTCCGACACGTGATCACTGAAGTCATTAAAGAAGGACATGATGTCATCATCCTGCTGCAGGAGGTACGGCCTGGGGAGACATTTAAGGTGGAATTAACTGAGAGGACAATTAAGGTGGAATTAACCTTTTATAGGGCACTCGTTGAAGTACACCGCATGGCCAAAAAAGAGTTGCCACCTAGATTTAACTGAACAATTTGCTGCAGATGTTCAGGTCCAGGTTTAGAGAATGAGGTCAGCTGACTCCCTGAATACACTGAATGACCAGATTCTTCCATCCATTGAGTTTTTCTTCCATATTCCAAGATGACAACACCAGGATTCATGGGGCTCAAACAGTGAAAAAGTGGTTCAGGGAGCATGAGACCAGACCAGAGTCCAGACCTGAACCCATAGAGAATGTTTGGGATGAGCTGGAGACTCAGACTCTGACATTATCAATACAAGATCTGAACTAAAAACACTGGATGGAAGAAACCTGGAGACACTGGAGAAGCTTCTTATTGAACCAATGGAGTCAAAGCTGGAGGAGCTCCGCCCACAGACTAGAGGGGAGGAGCTCCACCCACAGACTAAAGGGGAGGAGGTTTTATTTTGGTGGAGTACTAGTTTTTTGGGACACAAGAAAATTTATTTTTGTGAAATATTTCAAATGTTTTAATTTTCCAGTGTTAAATCCAGATGAACGAATGTCTCATATCTGGTTCCTGGTCCTTAAACTAATGTAAACATGTATTTGTCACATTAGAACATCAGAGCTGTTTCAGACACTTGTCAACATCATCACATTAGAAACATCAGGACACTTGTTCTTCTTCATGGTTCCTAATAAACCAGATCAGAGGGGGACCTTGTAGACCACATTAGACCCTGATTAGACCTGACAATATTTCCTGGATCTTCTCTGATTGGCTCAATGAAAACCACATGACAATAAACCTCACTGAGAGGAACCAGGAACCACGTTACCACATATGGTTCCTGGTCCACGGAGGGTTAAAGTGGCCTGAGGAGACATTTAAGGTGGAATGAGGCTACTAACACTTGCTGGTAGCTCCTCAGAGTTTCCAGGATGTTGAACTGCTGCCAGCGCTTGGAAAAGTTCACCTTTGACCCTTGTGATGTCATCAAGGCATCAGGATTTCCCAGGTGGACAAAGGTCAAGTCCTGAAGGATCAAACCCCTAGAAAGACAGGAGAGGGGGTAGTAACCTACAGGTAGAGGGCATACAGGTAGTAACCTACAGGTAGAGGGCATACAGGTAGTAACCTACAGGTAGAGGGTATACAGGTAGTAACCTACAGGTAGAGTATACAAGGGTAGTAACCTACAGGTAGGGTATACAGGGGTAGTAACCTACAGGTAGGGTATACAGGGGTAGTAACCTACAGGTAGAGGGTATACAGGTAGTAACCTACAGGTAGAGGGTAGTAACTACAGTAGGTGGTAGTAACTACAGGTAGGTATACGGGGTAGTAACCTACAGTAGTAGGTATAACAGGGGTAGTAACCTACAGGTAGGGTATACAGGGGTAGTAACCTACAGGTAGGGTATACAGGGGTAGTAACCTACAGGTAGGGTATACAGGGGTAGTAACCTACAGGTAGAGTATACAGGGGTAGTAACCTACAGATAGGGTATACAGGTAGTAACCTACAGGTAGAGGGTATACAGGGGTAGTAACCTACAGATAGAGTATACAGGGGTAGTAACCTACAGATAGGGTATACAGGTAGTAACCTACAGGTAGGATATACAGTGGTAATAACCTACAGGTAGAGTATACAGGGGTAGTAACCTACAGGTAGGGTATACAGGGGTAGTAACCTACAGGTAGAGTATACAGGGGTAGTAACCTACAAGTAGAAGGTATACAGGGGTAGTAACCTACAGGTAGAGTATACAGGGGTAGTAAGCTACAGGTAGGGTATACAGGGGTAGTAACCTACAGGTAGGGTATACAGGGGTAGTGTAAGGAAACAGGGTACCTAGGGTATACAGGGGTAGTAACTACAGGTAGGGTATACAGGGGTAATAACCTACAGGTAGGGTATACAGGGGTAGTAACCTACAGGTAGAGTATACAGGGGTAGTAAGCTACAGGTAGGGTATACAGGTAGTAACCTACAGGTAGAGTATACAGGGGTAGTAAGCTACAGGTAGGGTATACAGGGGTAGTAACCTACAGGTAGGGTATACAGGGGTAATAACCTACAGGTAGGGTATACAGGGGTAGTAACCTACAGGTAGGGTATACAGGGGTAGTAACCTACAGGTAGGGTATACAGGGGGGTTCCACTTCAGCCAGAGCTGCCCTGTAGGCTCTGAAAGAAGACGAGCTGTCAATCAAAGAGCTGAACTCCTCCAGAGCCTGAAACCAGACAGGAAACAGTTTTAATTGGTTGTTAATCAGGATCAGTTGATGATTTATCTTCATAATTCTTTAGTGTGATTGGTCGGTGCTGACGTCTGAGGTGCTTTTCTGCCAGTCCAGACGTCTCAGGGGGGCGGAGTCTAGTGCTGACAGGATGGACAGGTACGAGTTGAAATTGTTCAGCTTCCTCAGGTGCTGCAGGGACACAGTACGTTTAAAACAACAGCTGATCAACATCTGATCAATAACTGATTAACAGCTGATCAATAATAGTAATTAGTTGCCTTCATGATCTTCAGGAACTTGAGCAGCAGCTTCTCTCGGTCCTGAGCTTTGTCCTGGAGGATGATGACGGATCGAACCCTGAAATCAAACGTTTGTTTGAGAAGATGAATTCATGGAGGGACCGGATCAGAATCGAGAAACAGAACCGAGTCCAGAATTTACCAGAAAGACATGTTGTTGAAGTGCTGAGTGAACTCTGTCAGGTTAGGACTCCTCTCCTCATTCTGCTCCTTGGACCACAGCAACACCTCTGGAAGCTAGACAGGTAGACAGAGACAGACAGGTAGAGACAGGTAGAGACAGGCAGGTAGACAGAGAGACAGACAGGTAGAGACAGACAGGTTCTGACCTCTATCTTGTAGAACAGAGCTGAGTCCAGCAGAGTCAGCTGTTCAGCCAGGTCCTGACTCCTGAAGTCCAGCAGAGTTCCTGGTCTGTGCGACGACACCAGAGACACATGAACAACAGACCAATGACGCCGCAGCATCCGTCCTGTCACAGACCTTACCTGGCAGCCACGCCCTTGGAAGCGAGGGGGCGGAGAGAGTGGGGAGAGCCAATCAGCTGCCACTTCTTCTCCATCTTAGACAGGATGTTGGAGTGAAGCCGGTGGGCGGAGTCCAGCTTTCCACCAATCAGAAGGCTGGACACCAGCTCCATTAGCAGCAGCAGCAAATCAGAGTCCAGCTCTGTGGTACTGGACACAGGATAACAACACAGAGACAGGGGACATGTTGGTTCTACTTGGTCCTGGTGTGGTTCTGGCATAGTTCTGATTGGCTCTGGTGTAGTTTTGGTGTGGTTCTGATTGGTTCTGGTGTAGTTGTGATTGGTTCTGATTGGTTCTGGTGTGTCTCACCACAGTTGGTCGACGACTCTGAGCAGTAGGTTGAAGGCTTTGGTGGCGGCAGATGAATCTGGACCCTGTCCCTCAGAAAGGCGTCGATACGTGGGGACGTTAAAGAGCTACTGCATTTACCGTATATATGTCACATAATAAACTACATTATATATAAATATACATTTATCATCACAGACATCATCCATTCACCCATCAATCCATCCATCCATCCATCCATCCATCCATCCATCCATCCATCCATTCACCCATCCATCCATCCATCCATCCATCCATCCATCCATCCATCCATCCGTCCATCCGTCCATCCATCATCCATCCATCATCCATCATCCATCCATCCATCCATCCATCCATCCATCCATCCATCCATCCATCCATCCATCATCCATCCATCCATCCATCATCCATCCATCCATCCATCCATCCATCATCCATCCCTCCATCCACCCATCCATCATCCATCATCCATCATCCATCCACCCATCCATCATCCATCCATCATCCATCCATCATCCATCCATCATCCACCCATTCATCCATCCATCCACCCATCCATCATCCATCCATCCATCCATTTAGTGTGTGAGGATATCTGTGCTGTAGTTTTCTGACCACGTCGTCTGGACTCATGAAGCTTCTGTAGGTGCAGAGGAAGGCTTCACAGTACAGGTCCGGGTCTACGACAACAACAACAACAACAACAACAACAACAACAACACACCATGACATGTGGTCAGTTCTGGTTCTGGTTAAACCTGTTTCTGTGAACACAGAGAATTGGACCAACCAGTGCTGCTGTGCGTTGTAGCGTAGACCAATAGGATCTCAGGAGACGCTGCTTTCACATCTGGTCCGTCCTCCTCCTGAGAATGGGAGGGGTCAGAGGTCAACGGCTGTCAGGTATCAGGTATCAAGTATCAGGTATCAGGGGTCAGGGGTCAGGTATCAAGTATCAGGTATCAGGTATCAGGTATCAGGGGTCAGAGGTCAACGGCTGTCAGGTATCAGGTATCAGGTATCAAGTATCAGGTATCAGGGGTCAGGGGTCAGGTATCAAGTATCAGGTATCAGGTATCAGGTATCAGGTATCAGGTATCAGGGGTCAGGTATCAGGGGTCAGGGGTCAGGTATCAAGTATCAGGTATCAGGGGTCAGGTATCAAACATCAGGTATCAAGTATCAGGTATCAGGGGTCAGGGGTCAGGTGTCAGGTATCAAGTATCAGGTATCAGGTATCAGGTATCAGGTATCAGGGGTCAGGTATCAGGTATCAGGTATCAGGGGTCAGGGGTCAGGTATCAAGTATCAGGTATCAGGGGTCAGAGGTCAGGTATCGAGTATCAGGTATCAGGGGTCAGGGGTCAGGGGTCAGGTATCAAGTATCAGGTATCAGGTATCAAGTATCAGGTATCAGGGGTCAGAGGTCAGGTATCGAGTATCAGGTATCAGGGGTCAGGGGTACCTCAGACTTCATTGTAATCCTGTGGAGGATCTCACTCTGGTCGGTCAGTAACACCTCCTCCTGCTCCTCCTGACTGCTCCTCCTCACAGACTGGACCTCCTGCTGGAGATCCTGGGAACTACAGGACATGTGAGTGTGTATATATGTGTTAATGTGTGTGTGTTAATGTGTGTGTGTCCTACCTGTCTTCTGTCTGATTGTCGGCCGAGTCCTGTAAAACCAAAGAATAAGTCATAAGTCAAACTGAAGGATCGGAGGTCAGGGTTCAGGGGTTCAGGTTTCAGGGTTCAGGGTTCAAGGTTCAGGGTTCAGGGTTCAGAGGGGTCAGGGTTCAGGGTTCAGGGTTCAGAGGGGTCAGGGTTCAGAGGGGTCAGGGGTCAGGGTTCAGGGGTTCAGGGGTCAGGGGTCAGGGGTCAGGGTTCAGGGTTCAGCGGGGTCAGGGTTCAGAGCTTCAGGGTTCAGAGGTTCAGGGGTCAGGGTTCAGAGCTTCAGGGTTCAGAGCTTCAGGGGTCAGAGGGGTCAGGGTTCAGGGGTCAGAGGGGTCAGGGTTCAGGGTTCAGAGGTTCAGGGGTCAGAGGGGTCAGGGTTCAGGGGTCAGAGGGGTCAGGGTTCAGGGTTCAGAAGTTCAGACACTAATTACTCCTCTCGTTGAATTACTACCTGCTGCTTCTTCTTCTGTGGTAGAGCTGGGACAGGAAGCCGGTCAGGTGAGGGGGCGGAGTCTGTGTCCAGGTGTGTGTGTTCTAACTGCTGAGCTGTCTCCAGGTCTCTCTGTCGGCTGGTGAGTCTCTGACTGAAGACAGAGGGACGCTGGTAGAAGAGGACGGCAGACTGGTCACTGTAGGACGAACAGAACTGGAGGTACTGGTGGACTGAGAGACAGACAGGTAGAGACAGAGAGACAGGTTAGAGACAGGTTATGGACAGAGAGACAGGTTAGAGACAGGTGGTTGTTGGACTCACTGTGTCGTTTCTTCTCAGGGAGGGGAGGGGGGGTCTTGCTGGGGGACAGGGGGGAGGAGACAGACGCATCTGGACCAGTAACATCATCAGAGGGACTGGAGGTTTTATCAGGAGGGGTGGACTCAAAGACAAAGGAGACTGGGCCTCCTGAAGACAGCAGAGACAGAGAGACAGGTAGAGACAGGCAGGTTAGAGACAGAGAGACTGACAGAGACAGACAGACAGGTAGAGACAGGTAGAGACAGACAGATGTGTCCTACCTGTGTGGCTGCGTCGTCTCTTCTCTGGGAGGGTGGGGGGGAGAGGGGGAAGGGTCTCACATGAGGACAGGTCCTTGTGGAGGAAGTCGTAGTCTGGATCGTCTGAGGAGACACTGAGAGTCAGACCTGGTCCAACTAGACCTGGTCCAGCCTGAACCTTCAGACCCTTCATATGTAGGGATGCGTCCCGATACTCTGCACCATGAAGCTAACAGTGCTGATGCTAATGGTGCTGATGCTAACAGTGCTGGTGCTAACGGTAGTAACCAGACTGATGTGGTTCCAGTGAGTTTTTAATTAGCTTAGCCTCCTTAGCTCTATTGTTGTGACGTCAGTTTTCCTCCTGCATGGAAGGAAGTGAACCTTCAACATGTCTGAGAACAAACGTTTGTCTGAAGATGCAACAAGGAGGAAACACCTGGAATTAGATTCAACATCTGACCACGCAAAGCATTAGCATTAGCATAGCATTTTATTAAAAGATCAGAAATGTAGCGTCTCTGATGCCTGACAGACCCCACACCAACAGTTTATTATTATTATTATTATTATTATTATTATTATTGGTCCATTTAGTTCTTATTCATATCATTTACTGGCAGCAGCTCCTAAGTGTGTGCTTCTTGTGTGTGTTCTATCCACCTTTCTCGTACTTTTGCATCTTCTTTTTTTACCTAAACTGGAACTAAATACTGTGCGGCAATGGTTTTCGTGAATCTGAACTTTTTCCTTTCCCCTTTACTGCTGCTTTCGTTACTCTTTGTAACGGAGTGTCAGCCCAGAGCGGCATGGCCACTGTTTACACGCGCGACCAGCTGATTGCGCTGTGTAAACCTGCACTGCCACCTGGAGCCAGGCCTGTGATCCTGCAGGAGTTACGGAGGAGACGCCGCGGTTACAGGCCTGGAAAGAAGGTGAAAGCTAAGAAGAGGAGATACAAGCCAGCCGTTCCTGGGATCATCATGGGAAACGTTCACTCTCTCACAAACAAGAGCTAGCGGCACTGATCAACACCCGGAGGGAATTCCTCAGCATCCTGGGCAGCGACGTGGAGGTGGTGGAGGAGGACAGATACCTGGGACTGAGCATCAGTAACAGACTGAACTGGAGGAGCAACAGTACAGCTGTGTCCTAGAAGACCTCAGAGAGGAAGCTGAGATCCTTCAGCTGAGATCCTTCAGCAGATCTCCAGCAAGATGCTGGAGATCTTCTACCAGGCTGTTGTGGCCAGAATCCTTTTCTCTGCTGTGGTTCTGGAGGAACAGCTACACACTGAATCACCTGATCAGGAAGGCTGGTCTGTGATTGGCTGGGAGAGGAGGACACTTAACAGACTGATACCAGTCATGGATCATCCTGATCTCCCTCTCCACCAGATGATGGACAGAAAACAGAGCTGCTTCTCCAAGAGACAAAGAACGCTACAGGAAATCTGTCCTGCCTCAGTCCATGCGGCTGTTTAACTCCTCATCTGCATGTGACACATAACACTCTGGACATTATTTCTGTCCCCTCCTTGTATTCTCCCATTTTTTTCAATTCATTTATTTTTATAATTCTGTAAATAATACAAATAATATCTATCTATCTATCTATCTATCTATCTATCTATCTATCTATCTATCTATCTATCTATCTATCTATCTATCTATCTATCTATCTATCTATCTATCTATCTATCTATCTATCTATCTATCTATCTGTCTGTCTGTCTGTCTGTCTTTAAATTAATATTCTGTTCAACACGTCGCTAAATGCCTTAAAAATAAAAAGGAAACGTTCTGGGTTTTAATGCTTTATACATATACATATTATATAATATGTTTCTAAAACACCAGTTTGATCCAGTATCAGATAAAACCTGAACCAGACCCAGAATCTGACCCAGAACCTAAAACCTCCCGTCCCTGAACATCTGTCTCTCTGAGGACATCCGGATTCTCACCACAGACAGGAAGTGATGTCACTCACATGCCCTGCTGCTGACGGGAAATGAGTGTGTGTTAGAGTGTGTGTGTGTGCGTGTTACAGTGTGTGTGTGTGTGTTAGTGTGTGTGTGTGTGTGTCAGAATGCGTGTTAGTGTGTGTGTGTGTGTCAGAATGCGTGTTAGTGTGTGTGTGTGTTAGAATGTGTGTGTGTGTCAGAATGCGTGTTAGTGTGTGTGTGTGTGTCAGAATGTGTGTTAGTGTGTGTGTGTGTTAGAATGTGTGTGTGTGTCAGAATGCGTGTTAGTGTGTGTGTGTGTGTGTCAGAATGTGTGTTAGTGTGTGTGTGTGTGTGTGTGTGTGTCAGAATGCGTGTTAGTGTGTGTGTGTGTGTGTCAGAATGTGTGTTAGTGTGTGTGTGTGTGTGTGTGTGTCAGAATGCGTGTTAGTGTGTGTGCGTGTGTTGGTGTGTGTATTTTACCAAAGTGTGTAGACGAAGCCGAGAGTCTCTTCAAGCCTTCGTCCTCCGTCTCCTGAAACAGACACAACCATTCATTGTATTTATTTCTAGATTTTTATATATATATGTATGTATATATATGTGTGTATATATATGTGTGTGTGTGTGTGTGTGTGTGTGGATGTATATTATCTATACCTATCTATATGTACACTACTGGTCAACAGTTTTAGAACACATATACGTTTCTTTCTTTTTTTATTTAAATGTGTGCAGTTTAAGTCTCATTTTACTCTGAAATTAAAGCATAGATCAAATAAACATTTGAAGTTAAAACAAATCATACAATCAGTTTCTAGCCCATCACATATCTGAGCTTTATCTGGGGCTTTATCTCTGGCTGATTTGACATGTGAACACACTGTTGACATTCATTCATCACTAACCAGCTCCATAGGGTTAAACACTCTGCCTGGTTGACCTGGTGAACCTGAGCAAACACAACCACCCACATCATAGCATCTGTTCCTGGAAGACGATGGTTCTCCACTATCCTTCCAGTTTTTCTTTAAACACTGGCACCGCTTCTAAAGAACCAGACCCTTTAGAACCAGGATTTTCTTGGGTTCAATGGTTTCCTTCCTGAAGCTTTCTATTTCTATAATGTCAGACCCTTTAGAACGTGAGGTTGTTAAGCCAGTTTTAGTAGTTTCTAGATGTTTCCTCTGCTTGATGCAGCCAATGATTTGACCCTTCTCCTCCAGACTAACATCTCCTCCTCCAGACTAACATCTCCTCCACCAGACTAACATCTTCTCCTCCTCCAGACTAACATCTCCTCCTCCAGACTAACATCTCCTCCTCCAGACTAACATCTCCTCCTCCAGACTAACATCTCCTCCACCAGACTAACATCTTCTCCTCCTCCAGACTAACATCTCCTCCACCAGACTAACATCTCCTCCTCCAGACTAACATCTCCTCCTCCAGACTAACATCTCCTCCACCAGACTAACATCTTCTCCTCCAGACTAACATCTTCTCCACCACCACAGGACGTGGAGGAAACGAGGAGCTGCTCATAAATAACTTGTTGAATAGCAGCTGAACTAATTATCCAGTAGAAGGCTGCAAACTATTGGCTCAGTTAGATCCAGATGAAGGAGGCAGACAATGTATTAATATATTTCTATGTCTCTATACGTTTCTGTTCTCTGCTGATTGGTTCTTATATTTCTACCTCGTCCAGTTCGCTGTCTCCTTCAACTTCTCGTCTCATTGGTTCCACGATAGCGATCTTGCAGGAGGCAGGGCCTAAATATGATTGACGCTTTTTCGGAGGCAGAGCTGGAGGACTGAGACAGAGACAGACACAGAGACAAAGACAGAGACAGTTATAGACTGTGGGTCAGATCAACTTCAACTGAATCTGAAACTTAAATTTAAAAAAGGAACACAGAGCAACCAATGAACCACTGAAACTGTCACTGACACTTCTTCTTCTTGTTCCTCTTCTTCTTCTGTTCAGTTAATCACTCTGAAAGGCTCCAGGTTAACCATTGCATCCCCTAAGGATCTGTCCTTGAGCCCACATGCTTCCCCTAAGTCAGATCAGCAGTAACCATGATGACCTACATCAGCTCCATTCACAGGTGGATTCAGGTCTTAAAAGATTAAAAATGAAGTAACATATTTCCAGAAATGTCTCCTGTGTTATTCTTGGGATATCTGAAACATTAAAGACATTAAGCAAACCACAACAATGTGGTTTGCAAAGGGAAGAGTGTGTGCTGACATCTAAGAACTAACACACTCCATTCGGAAAGAGAGAGGCTCCAAAAATTCAATAAAACACTGTGACCCCTTATGATGTAGCAGCTCAGTGGGTCTTTGTGGGTGGGGGTGGGGTTGGTTGGTTGGGGTGGGGTTGGTCAATCTGTTGTGTCCTTTTGTTTGTTGTTACCTTGGGTAAATTTAATGGTGCTTCATAAATCCAAGCTCTTCTTCTTCTTATTATTTCTTCTTCTTGAATTGAGGCAGAAGGAGGAAGTTCTGGGGTTGATGTGTTCATTCGTTCTACTTCCTGTTTCATCCACAACTATTTTTGTTCATTTTCTCTTCTCATGCTCTCACCAAACTGGAGCGAACCAACTGACCCAGACTCATCTGGGGGGGGGGGGCTTTGACTCACCTCTGTCCCTGGAGGAGGGACTCTGGGAGGGGCTTAGGAGGTTTCGGAGGAGCTAAAACTGTTGGCCCCTCCCCTTTCAACTCCGCCCTCACACACTCGTCCTCCTTGTCCTCGTCCTCTGGAGGACTCAATGTCATGTCTGATATGTCCTGGTCCTCGGTAGGTGATTGGATGGGAGACAAGGGGGCGGACCCTTCCTGTCTCTCTGAAGCCAATCGAACCAGTTCCTGGTGGACACCAGAAGACAAAATGTCAACTACTAAGAGAAGAAAGAAACATGGACAGGAATGACAACGAGAGACATGGACAGGGTGGGACAGGACAGGAGAGGACCAGTAAGGAGAGAGTTTATGAAAATAAGGAGGACGTAGAGAGACAAAGAGGACACAGAGAACAGCAGAAGACAGGACAGGACGAGTGTGTCCTCATCAGCCAGTTTCAGTCTTAGGTCTAACATCCTGATTTGTCCTCACCTTGACGTTGTCCAGCACAGCTTTGATCACCGTGGTAACGCTCCCTGTGGACTCCTTGTCCTCCTGGTGATGGGGGACGCCTTGAAGCATCACCTGATCTGTCCAATGGATCAGCTGAGCCAGAGACCGGTAGAGACAGGAGAGACAAGCGGAGATGGTCCTACTGTAGGAAGGACAGACAGCGTGAGATGGGAGAACTGTAGGACAAGGAGAGACAAAGAGGACTTGGAAAGACAACAAGGACATAGAGAGACAAGGATAGACAGCGTGAGACAGGGGTCTCTGTCTCCACCTCTAAAGTCCAAAGGGGGGGCCCCTGCCTGTTGAGAGATAACAGAGGACACAAAGAGAGACATGGAGAGACAGGGGGACGGCTACCTATTGTGCAGGTGTGGCTCCAGCTGGACCAGTGTCAGGACCGCCTCCAGGACTCTGCTGGAGGCCCCGCCCAGCAGCTGGCCCACCACGGACCGGTCCAGGGCTAGTTTGTCAGATCCAGGTCTGTCCACTCCCAGTTTGTCCACCAGGGCTTTGAAGTACTGCAGAGAGCTGAGGACGACTCTCTGCCGGTCCGCCAACACCCCGACCGACTCCACATAGACAGAGACATTACCCATGAGTCTACACTGCAAAGCCACCTGAACACAGGGTCACATGACCAGCCACCTGCATGATGTCATCAGGAAGGAGGAGCCAGGAATCAAGAGCCAGGATAACCTAGGACCTGGGACCTAGGACCTGGGACCTGGGACCTGAGACCTAGGGCTTGGGGTCTGGGACCTAGGACCTAGGACCTGGGACCGAGGACCTAGGACCTGGGACCTGGGACCTGGGACCTAGGACCTGGGACCTAGGACCTGGGACCTGAGACCTAGGACCTGGGACCTGGGACCTGGTTTAAAGGTTCAGATGTGGTCTAGAGGATCAGATCTGGTCTAAAGGGTCCTACCTGGTGCTGTTGCAGGTTCAGATCAGCTGGTTTAACTCTCTGTGACGGGGTGAGTTTGATTCGTTCGGAGCGTTTGATTTTCTGAGTTTGGAGTTTATCCTTCAGCCTCATGGTCAGAGACACCAACTGAGAGGCTGAGGAGGAGGAGACTGTCACCATCATCTTCATCATCATCATCATCATCATCATCATCATCATCATCATCATCATCATCTTCATCATCATTACTGTAACAGGTCTCTGCCTCAGCTCATACGGACTCCTAATGTCAGGAAGTGTTGCTAGCCTGCGTGGTGGCTAACAGATAGCACTCAGAGAGGAAAGAGTAGAAGATAAAGACACTTACCTGTCTTACTCTCAGGCCGGGAGGACATGTCTTCAAACAGAGACAGACACGGACAGACAGAGGAACAGTTTAGTTTGTCTCTGTTTGGTTCCTGTCGTCGTTCTCTCTCCGTCCTGCCGCTCTCTCTCTTCCTCCGTCTGGTTCAGCCTCTTCCTTCCTCTTTCTGTCTCAGTGAGGTTCAGCCGCTCCCTGAGGACACGACCATGTCCTACAGCTCCCCCTGCTGGCTGCTGGCGGGTTAAACACCACAGCCCACAGACGGGGTAGCCAGGCCTCAGGTCAGGGGTCAGGGGTCAGGGGTCAGGGTTAGAGGTTTATACTGTTATCATACTGTTATTACAGTGTTATTATACTATTATTATACTGTTATCATACTGTTATTGTAGTGTTATTATAGTACTAGTATACTGTTATTATATTATTATTACCTTGTTAATATACTGTTATTATACTATTATCATACTGTTATTACAGTGTTATTGTTATTTGTTCTACTCCCATAAAGACCGATCTCTGAAGGGCAGAGATTTTTGTTCATTTTTTTTCAGTCAAACAAATTAAATGTGCTGTTACACGATCATTAATGGAAGTACATAAGTGAACGGCGACTGTGCAACTGTGTTTATGTACAGTTTGTATTGCGATCTCCCACACTTTAACGATCATGACAGCGTTCTGCATCCGAGGAAAAGAGGAGATTTGGTGGCAGATATCGGGCTCTGTGCAGGACACAGTGATTTATTCTAAAATTAGCAGCCTTTTGAAGGAGTGGGGGTTTGGCCGGTCCATTCTGAGCCTGGGTGCAAACTTTGCCACTGATTCTACATCCCCATCAAGAAATTATTATTTATTGTCTTTATTTTTATTTATTTCATTTTATTTATTTATTTATTTATTTATTTATTCGTTTTATTTTTACTTAAAAAGACATTTTCAACTGGCCATTCAATAAATAGGTTGTAAAAGTAAAATCTGCAGTTAAGTGTCATTTATTTACACCGCCACGGCTCCCTGGGGAGAGCCTGGACCCCCGGAGAGAGGCTGCTCCCACTGCTGAACTAAATCCTAGAGGAAACATTGTGTTATTATAGACCCCTTCAGAGTTTGTAAACAGTGTGATGTTTTTTGAGGGGCGGGGCTTAGCTGGAGGCAAAAGAGCTCAAACACTGTAGCCTGTAAATAGCAGTTAGCATATTTCAACCGACTGTTTTGGCAAGAATGGACGAGGAAAACTCATATTTTAGAGAATATATTAATATGCTTACTCCCTGAGACCATGAGTGTTATTTAGAAAGTTGACTCTGACTGATGGGACTGTATTCACCGACCCCCACACTCTCACTCTGATGGACGATTTGACCAAAGGACAGAGAGGGGACGAAGTCTGGTCTGTCTTCATCAAGTGAAGCCTCTCCAACAAAGATATTACAAGTAAGTGGAACCACTGTGGAGGGGAACGTAGTAAATGTAACTTCTGCTAGGACACCCCAGAAACACACAACTAATGTTGTATTAGCTAGCGGTTAGCATTAGCATTAACATGTAGCAAGAATACCCCAAATAATGAACTTAACATAATTTCAGTCACAATTTAGTCTAACCCATAACGTTATCCAGGCTGAAAATGATTATGTATTAGATATTATTCTTACCTGATATCAAATGTGCTCTGCAAACAGAGAATTGTTGATTGTCTTACAAATCGTTTCTTTTAATCATGTTCAACCAAAGTCATCTATGACTGACAGTGGCTGGTATGCGATAAAACTTTTTTTTTGGTTTTGGCCCCCAAAATACAGCAAGATTACATTTTCCCAGTTGACAGTGATAGTGTTCGCCTCGAGCTTCCCTCTGTTTTACCTCCAGGTAGCGCTGTACAGGGGTCTACACAGTTATATTATTATCTTACTCTTATTATACTATCATTTATTATACTGCTATTATATCAATATTATACTATTGTTATGTCATTTAGCTGTTGTTATACTATTATATTATTGTGCTATACTAGCATACTATACCACTATTGTTGTAAAATAAAATGACTTCATTGGTTCAGATCAGTTTGACATAAAGAAGAATCGACGCTCATTCATTCATTCACACAAACTTTATTCGTGTCGACACTGTTGGCCCTGATCATGTGATACTAACATACACACACAACACTACGCACACCGTTATCTGACATATAACTGGAAGATTAATTAGCGTCTTCACATAGATTCATATGAACTCTCAGAGAACAGTGAGGTGGAGTGGGCATGCTGACACTAGACGAGGAAAACTACCAAAACAACAACAACAGACACCTCATCACTTCATAACTTCATCACCAATCACAACACACAGCACCAGAGAATAAATACTCCAGAAAACATCCAGAAACACTGAGGAACATGGCTGGCTACGACACATTCTACTGCTACACACTGTGCTTTATACGACGGCCACGTTTGTTTTAACATTTAAATATTAATTACACCAGTCATTCATTAAATAAAAATAACAAAAAGAAGACAGACTCAGAGATCAAACACCTTCAGGTTATTAGAGGGTTGCTGTTGGTCTCCCTTTGCTAGTTGAGAAATGTTTAGAACTAACTATACTCCATCCAGAACCAGTAGGAACCAGTGAGTCTACTGGGACCAGTGATTCAACTCATACCAACTGGTTGACTCCAGTCTGAACAAGACAGATCCAAACCAGACAAAACAGATGGAACCAGGTAGAACCAGATCAAACAGAACCAGCCTGGGCTGATTACAACTGGGGAACGGAAGGTAGAATTTACAACAGTGATCTGAGGAACAGCAAAAAAAACGAAATAAATCCATAAATAGATGATTAAACAAACTTTACACTGTAAAGAAAAGTTCTGTCACTTCAACAAAGACGACGTCATGTCCCAAAGCTGAAGATCTGATCTCAGACCTGGTGACAATGATCCATGACCAGAAGGTAGACCAGAAGGTAGACCTGTCTCACCTCCAGCAGGAGACACACACTATGTTTTCTATATAGTCACATTTATTATTATTATTATTATTATTGTTATTGTTGTTTTTGTTGACAGAAAGGCAGCATCAGCAGAAACAGGTCAACCCTCAATAGAAGACTGGGGGCTCTCTCCGTGGGCGGGGCTACCTTTACTAGGACGACTGAGAACACAGACAAACAGGAAGAGAAAGAACAAGTCAATCACCAGGAAGACAGGGAACGATAAACATAAGTAGAACCCTCTGGTACCACGGAGAACCCTCTGATATCAGGAAGAACCATCTGATACCACGTAGAACCATCCGATACCAGGAAGAACCATCTGACACCAGGTAGAACCCTCTGATACCAGGAAGAAGTCTCTGGTACCACGTAGAACCCTCTCATACCAGGTAGAACCATCTGGTACCAGGTAGAACCCAGGTACAACTCTGATACCAGGTAGAATCCTCTGATACCAGGTAGAACCCAGGTAGAACCCTCTAATACCAGGTAGAACCCTCTAATGCCAGGTAGAACCATCTGGTACCAGGTAGAACCCAGGTAGAACCCTCTAATACCAGGTAGAACCCTCTTATGCCAGGTAGAACAGTCTGGTACCAGGTAGAGCCTAGGTAGAACTCTCTGATACCAGGGAGAACTCTCTGATACCAGGTAGAACCCAGGAAGAACCCTCTGATACCAGGTAGAACCCTCTCATACCAGGTAGAACCCAGGTAGAACCCTCTGATACTAGGTAGAACCCAGGTAGAACCCTCTGATACCAGGTAGAACCATCTGATACCAGGTGGTCTGGTAGTTGTGGTGTTTATAGTGGTGGAGGGGGCGGAGTCAGAGACTGGTCTGGAGGATCAGGATGACTGTGATGCTGTGTTGGTGGGAGGGGTCACAAGGCGAGAACAGTCATGTGATTGGACAATGATGGACACAAAGACGACAGCAGACGTACCATTGGTGAACTCCTCACTGGTCACTGATAGAGATTCTGAAAGAACAACCATATATGGTCAACGTGAGGGGGGGAGTGGGCGGGGCCTATCTGACACACCTGAGAACTTCCTGTTTATGGTTCTGTTAGAACAGGATCACACAAACACAAAAAGATGGATGGACGGACAAACATGGCTCCGGGTGAGGATGGTGAAACACTGATGCAGCCTCAGTGCTAGGCTAAGCTAAGGTAAGCTAATCACTGGGCTGGTGTGATGGAGGGATGGTGAAGTTAGAGGAGGGTGTTTGTGGATCGCTGTTTCTCTTACAGCACCAACAAAGAAGAAATTCACTTCTTCTTTTTCTGACTTCCTGTCTGAAAATAACCCGACTAGTTTTCTGTTAACGTCTAAAATGACTTCAAGAAGGAAAGTTCTGAAGTGTTTGTTTTTAACATCTTCCATGCTGCATTCAGGTGTCACTAGAGTGCGGGAGATTTGTCACTGGTCTGTTCTGTCCCGACTGTACCTGAACTCATCAGGGTTACCTGGGGACTCCAGGTGGGGGGGCCCTGTTGGGTCGCGAGGGGATAGAGGGAGGTCCGGGGTCAGGTGACACAGCCGGACGACCTGGGGGTCCGGGTGCAGCTCGACCGCCTGGACGAGGCGGACCGGGAGGGGCCCGGCGCTGGGGGGTCGGACTGGACATGGGGGACCTGCAGAAACCAGTAGAGACTGTGACGCTGCTCAGGAACCGCCGACGCACAACAGCTGATCCTCGGATTACCTGCGTCCGGACGGCATCCCCGTCACCTGCAGCCAGGAGTCGTCGACGGGCGGCGGCATCGCCGTGGTGATGGTGGAGGTGCTGATGTCACCGATGATGCCGAGGCCTTCCCGCAGGGCGTGGTACATCCGGAGCATCTCATCACGGTGCTGGGCCTGGACGAGACAGAAGACTAGTCAGAGGACAACAATGAACAGGGACAACAAGAAACCAGAGGCCTGTATCATGAGGCGAGCTCTACTTATCTCAACTTTACTCCAACTTATCCTGCTGAACTTATCCAGAACAGTGATGATCGAAGAGACGACATAAGACAAAGCACTGCATATTTAACACATGTGTAAACTACACATCAATGGTTCAGTTAGTTTAGATTTAATGAAGCCATGAATCCCAACCACTGAGCAGCAGAGATGAATCAGTGTCATTCCCCCAGATGTGACCCCTCTGGAGTAAAAAGATAAAAACATCATTCTATCATGTTACCTGGGCGACAATAAAGCTGTGACATCACATCAATACATGAGGTTGTTGTCCTGAATGAAATGATCCTGATTCTGAGCTGTGTTTGAGCTAAAACATCCTCTTCTTTGTGTGATTATCTCCTGGAAGATGCGTTCAGGCCGTAACGCTCTTCTAGTGATTTGGGCTCCGATCTCAATCAGGTCTTCAATGAAAGGACACGTGTGATTCTTTCCTGAACAGCTGATTGGCCGGTGGGCGGAGCCTTTTATCAGATTCAGATAGATCCTGAAAGTTACCCTGACCTGAAGCAGGTCAGTTGTTCAGAGTAAGTTACCATGGTAACGTAGCTCCATAAGAATGAATCCAGCTTCATGAAACCAGAAACTCAGAGTTAACCCTGAAGTTACCTCCATAAGTCTGTGATCCTGCTTCATGATACAGGCTTCAGGACAACAAGAACCAGGACAACAAGAACCAGGACAACTGAAAAAGAAGGTGGTAAATGGAAGGAGGGAAGCTCCATGGTATAATTCACAGTGGAACAGTTCAAAACTGAAAAAGAATTTGTCATTCCACTAGTTCTGAAGAAGCTCACATAGCCTGGAAAGATAGTTTAACAACTTATAAAAAAACTCTCCGTAAGATTAGGACAGCGTATTATTCTTCATTAGTAGAAGAAAACAAGAACAACCCCAGACTTCTTTTCAGCTGTAGCCAGGCTGACAAAGAGTCACAGCTCTGTTGAGCATCTATTCCTTCAGCCCTCAGCAGTAATGACTTCATGAGCTTCTTCTCTGATAAAATTGTTGCATTAGAGATAAAATTCATAGCACCTTTCCATCTGTCAAAGATGTAAGTACAGTGGCATTAGAAACCTCTGTCGGACCGAGTCAACATTTGGATTCTTTGTCTCTAATTGATCTTCCTGAGCTCCCCCCCCCCTCCCCCCCCTCCCGTCTCACCTGTTCCTGGGACTCCTCCATGAGGCTGTTCTGGTCTCCACAGGAGTACAGATGAGCCAGTAGGTCGGCGTGAATGAACTCCTTGGTCTGAGGAGCAGAGGTTGGTCACATGACTGTCGACCTCACTTCCTGTGTGTGTCTGAGTGTACCTGTGTGTGTGTGTCGTACGTTGTTGACCATCAGGTGCATGATGGCCTTGGGGATGAGGTCTCTGACGGTGCGGTGGATGATGGACAGGTACGAGTCCACCAGGTTCCTCACGATCTCCACCTGTCGTTCCAGCTGAGGATCCAGACTGTGGATCTGTCCATCAGAGCTGGACTCCTCCACCTCGGCCTGCAGCGCACAACACACAACACACAACCTGTCCACACACAACTCCTAAACACACAACCAGAACACACAACCTCCAGTCATCATAAACTCACCTTCTCTTTATCCTGCAGGAGAACAGACAGAAATCAAAGTTACAGTAGTTGTCACACACATGTTATTATATGATAATTACATCACACACGTTATATTTTGTGAAGGAACAAAGGAATGTGGGAATGAATGCTTCAATCAGCCATAACATTATGACCACTGGTTCTCTGGTTTTCTCCTGTAGAACCACAGACAGGGTTCTAGACCAAGGACTACTGAGACACTACACTTGACATGGTGGTCACAATGATATGGCTGATGGGCTCATTGTTATTGTAGTGATGTCTAATGAAGCAGCATCAAGGAGTACCACGTTGCGTTCAGGGTACACTCCAGCTCGTAGGAAAGAAGCTTTCCACCCGTCCACCTCCTCCTGAGACTCACTGGCCAGTTCCAGCTGACGGTAATCCTTGTAGACGTTCCTACAGCATCACACAGGATCCAGCATTAGAACATTATTAGAACATTTATAACAGGATCCAGCATTAGAACAATATTAGAACATTTATGACAGGATCCAGCACTAGGACCTTTAAATGATCCATATAAAGGTTCTAGTGCTGGTTAGAACCGACCTATGCTCAGTGCTGAACAGGGCGAAGATGTGTTTACTAGACATGAAACTCTTCTCGATGTCCTTCAGTTTCAGATTGTCCACAGGCAACATGTACTTCTTCTCCTTCTCCTGCAGGGGGCGCAATAACAGTCAAATATCAGTGGGAGGATAAAGGGTTCCGTTGAAACTCCTGCTCAGTCCAGGGATTCAAACCAGCAACCGGCTGCTCCACACATATTACATTTTATTCTGTTTGCTCCTGGGTACACAAAATGAGTTTTTGGTTGTGATCTAAATGTAATGTGAACATGATCAAAATAACCTGATCTAAACCTGATCTAGAGAACCTGGTCTACAGAAACTGTTCTAAAACTGATCTAAAGAACCTGGTCTAGAGAACCTGGTCTAAAGAACCTGATCTAAAGAACCTGGTCTAGAGAACCTGGTCTAAACCTTTTAATCTGTTAAACAACATAAAATAAAATAAATTATAAAACATAAACATCAACAACCAACAACATAAATCGTTGCTCCTCCCTCTCTTCATTCAGCTTCTCTCTCTCTCTCTCTCTCTCTCTCTCTCCATCGTTTCATTTGTTAAAAGTTAAACTTTAAAACGTGACCTCGTCGTCTTTGTACCAGGACAGGGTCTCCGCCGTCAGGACGAACCAGTACTCTTTGGCTCCGCCCTTCATGATGCCGATGTTGTTGATGGTGAGCCAGCCTTTACGGATCACCTGCTCCACGGGAACAGGTGTGGACACAAAACCACAAAAAAACAGGAACTCAACAACATTCATTACAGGAAGTTCATCAGGAGGAAAAGGAAGCGCTGGTTTTTAGAGTCAAACATGTCAACAACATCAATGATTCATGAAGTCGTCACAGAAACATTCATCTCTTTACCAATGTAGACCTGATCTGAACAGAGACATACATCTAACCCTAAACCTGATCTGGACCTAACATACGTACAGTAAACCTGATCTAATTGTAAAGTTGGTGTGAACCTGATTTAAAGCTAATGTAAACTAACCCTAAACCTGACTGAGGTCTAATGTTGATCTAACATCATCCTAAAACTAGCCTATGGTCTACAACATGGACCATGTGACTGATGCTATCGCATGTGTCTCTACAGACATAACACAAGCACACACACTCACCATGATCTCGTCCTGGTTACCACAGCAACAGAGGCAGAGAGAGATAGAGAGAGAGAGAGAGAGAGAGAGGGAGAGAGGGAGAGAGAGGGAGGTGTGAATGAGTTTGTCCTCGGTCCATCCCTTCGTCTCAAGTCACCTGTGAGGACTCACCTGGTTTCCTGCCGCCTTCTTCTTGTTCATCTGGCTGCTCTTCTGCTGAGCACTGACACAGATCAGGGTAAAACGTTCTGGACATTAGGACGATTTCATTTTGTTTATTTACATGAATGTGTATTTTGACTTTCTTACTTTGCGAAGCCGATAAA
Source organism: Mugil cephalus (assembly GCF_022458985.1). Taxonomy (NCBI): domain Eukaryota; kingdom Metazoa; phylum Chordata; class Actinopteri; order Mugiliformes; family Mugilidae; genus Mugil; species Mugil cephalus. The sequence continues at coordinate 74,323 of NC_061777.1, read as the reverse complement.
GTCCTCGTGGTTTGTGTTGACGTAGGACAACTCGATGTCAATCAGTAACATCACCTAGCGGACACACATCAGTGATTCATCTCCACATGCTAGCAACTAACACATAGCAGCTCTGTCAGGCTGAAAACATAAGCTAAATGCTAACATTAGAATTAGCATCACTGTTGTATATTGGCTGATTTAATTTATTTACTATATTTTTCTCAGAATGTTTTTCTGTCTCTGTTGTCATCTTGTTTTTGTTTCATTTGTGTTTTGTTTGTTCATATTTTTAATCTGTTTATTCTTATGTGTGTGAGAGAGAAACGTAGGGAAACTGACAATAAAGAAATCTGGACTCTGGACTGACCTGGTCTTTGGTGCGACTCTCTCGGTCTCTGATGTGCTGAGTGACGATTCTCTCCATCTCCTCTCTGAGCATCGGATACTGAGCCAACTGGAGACAGGGAGGAGGAAGCAGAGGTCGGAGGTCAGAGGTCAGAACCAGAAGCTGGAGCCGGTGGGTGTGGTGTGGTGTGGTGAAGCCATGTCTCGTACCCTCTGAGTGCACTGCCTCACGGTGTTGACCAGTTCATTGATCACCATGTCCACACATTTCTGACAGGGCTCTTTGATCTGAGCGATCTGACGCTTCACGATCGTCTCAAACGCCATGTCAGGAGTGAACAGACCCGTCCTGAGCAGAGGAAAGAGCTGAGAGTTACACTGGAGGACACATCTGTACACATCTATACATATCTGAACACACCTGAACACATCTGAACACACCTGTATTCTTCATAACTCACATTACCTCATCCGAACACGTCAGGACACACCTGTACACACCTTATTCCGTGGATGTTCTTGATAGCGTAGCTGATCTCCTTACGGAGAGTCTTGTCGTCACCCTCCAGCTGCACAGCAGATGAGACAATTTGATGACATGCACCTGAGGATTTACCTGAGGAACACGACCTTGACATGAAGCGATTCCTTTACCTTGACCAGCTCGAAGGGGAAGCGTTCGTGGAAGACACGGTTGATTTTGGCTCCTCCAGACAGCTCGTATGTGTCCACCTGGTCTCCAGATCCTTCGATCCTCTTCTCAAAGTCCACGGCGAACTGCTGCACCATCCTGAACAAACACAGGTCACTCAGGTGCTGCTCAGGTGAGACGCCGAGCTAGCGCTTGAGGCTGGTACTGACTGCAGCAGAGCCTTGGTCTTGCGGCTTGGGTCGTCCGGCCTGAAGTTCTTGTACTCCTCCACCTCCTTCTCGATGGACAGCAGCTGGCTCTGCAGTTTGCTCCGTAACCCCGGTAACGTGTCCCGGATGTGGTTGGTCAGTTGCTGGGGGAACAGAGAGATGCTCTGTTACTTTGGTTACCGAGGAAGCAGAGAGTGGAGGGGGAGTGAAAGACTTGAAGACTCTGTAAAGGAAGTATAGCTTCTTTGTCCCCTCTACTTAACCAACACCCAGTGTTTCTGTATATTGAACCTACCAGGGTCTCTACCACCTCACAGGACAGGTATTGAAATGCACAGACATGGGAAAACAACAGGCGTCGACCTTACTTCACATACAAGGTCGGCAGCAACAATGTTGACTGTGCTAGCTCCTGTTCAAGTCCTGATTGCATATGTAATAAAGAAGACTATACTGGTTCCTGTGTAGGTGTAACATCAGGGGCCCACCAATTGATCACAGGGCCCTTTGAAGACCCTTGGAGGTGTTACCTGAGAGCTGGCATCAACCCCATAAAAGGTGGACGTTGCCAGAAGCTCAGGGTCTTTCTTCACAATCACCGCTCGTGTGTGGACTGACCTTTCTTTAAAGAAATAAAACCCTTGTCGGCCGGCAGAAGTCTCTATTTCATTATTCACCAGCAGCAGAGAGGAACATTTACACGACAACTCAAAACAAACAAGGCTGTCGAAAACATGGGCTACACGTCTCCACTTCCTCTCATTGAACAAGCTGAGGATCCTTCCTCCGCTCTATCTCCACTCGTTAGTAACTGGACGTATTATTCTATTTATTTATTATTTTAGTCTAGCCTCACATTCCTCTGAAGATGAACGTAGACCAGGATAAAGTTCTTGTGGAGGACCAGTATGACAAGAGATGAGAGTGGTATCTCCTTCACGCCTCAACAATATTCTTGAGTCTCAAGTGTGGCTGGTGAAGCTATTTAAGACAGAGACAGTGTAGAAACTGAAAATATGTCAGGGACCTCCTCTGAAAACCTGACGGTAGCTGTAGGTAAAACATCACCTGTTTATAGTCGACTAACATTTAATCCATCTGTAGAATATGTTCATGTGTATATCAGCTGTATATAGGGTTCCATCTGTACATATTTTTCATCTGCTCTAACTGCTGACTGAACCTCTGGTTGATGATGAACTGGATTTAGTTGATCTGGACCTGAACATGTGTAATGACAAGAAATGTAATGTAAAGATGTAATATCTAATCGAATCTAATCTAATCTAAAGTAATCTAATCTAATGTCACTGAGTGTGCAGGAGTTGAATTGGTTTCCAACTAAATGTCTGATCTGAATCTGATTGGTTGGAGGACTATCAAGTTGGTCTCTGGATCAGAATTAAATCCAGATGTTATCAAGGCCACGGATGGTGGGGGTTTACCTGGTTGAGGACTTTCTGTAAGTAGGCGGTGCCCATGCGGTCGGCCAGGTGACGGTACGACGGATGAGACAGGAAGAACTTCCTCTCAGCCTGTAAAGCTGCTGTGATGTCCTTCCTCCCGTCAATGTCTTTCTGACTGCGGTTCACCACCCCGATGTAACCTGCCACAGTTCAGTGTTACTGCAGGGACCACATGTCAGACTGGGAGCCAATCAGGGCTCTGGACCTGGCGTCATGGTTACCTCTACGTAGCGGCAGCAGTTTGTTCTCCAGGATGTCTCTGGCATCGGTTCCTTCATCCATTAGATCCAGTTTGGTGATCACACCGATGGTCCTCAGACCTGCACCACCACCACACAGGAGGAGGTTAGAGGGTGGAGGTTAGAGGATGGAGGAGGAGGTTAAAGGGTAGAGGTGTGTAGGACTGTAACCTTGTGGGTCAACCTCCTTGGCAATCTTCAGGGCATCAGAGTTGGCGAGGTCGGAGTTGGCTGGAGACACGGCCAGAAGGAGGCAGTTCTCCTTGGTCACAAACTGCATGAGCATATCTCTAATCTGGTGCTCGATGTCGGCCGGCTGGTCACCTACCGGGACCTTGGTCATCCCAGGAAGATCCACCAGAGTCAGGTTCAGGACTGATGAAACCAAAGGAAGGACCAGAAAGAGAAAAATGTGGTTTAACAGTGACTGGTTAGTGTCCTACCGTCGGTTTAATAGAGTCTGGATGGTCTCCTACGAGTGGTTTAACAGTGACTGGATGGTGTCCTACCGTCAGTTTAACAATGACTGGATGGTGTCCTACCGTCAGTTTAATAGTGACTGGATGGTGTCCTACCAGTGGTTTAATAGTGACTGGATGGTGTCCTACCATTGGTTTAATAGTGACTGGATGGTGTCCTACCGTCAGTTTAATAGTGACTGGATGGTCTCTTACCAGTGGTTCAATAGTGACTGGATGGTGTCCTACCAGTGGTTTAATAGTGACTGGATGGTGTCCTACCAGTGGTTTAATAGTGACTGGATGGTGTCCTACCGTCAGTTTAATAGTGACTGGATGGTCTCTTGCCAGTGGTTTAATAGTGACTGGATGGTGTCCTACCATTGGTTTAATAGCGACTGGATGGTGTCCTACCAGTGGTTTAATAGTGACTGGATGGTGTCCTACCGTCAGTTTAATAGTGACTGGATGGTGTCCTATCGTCAGTTTAATAGTGACTGGATGGTCTCTTGCCAGTGGTTTAATAGTGACTGGATGGTGTCCTACCATTGGTTTAATAGCGACTGGATGGTGTCCTACCAGTGGTTTAATAGTGACTGGATGGTGTCCTACCGTCAGTTTAATAGTGACTGGATGGTGTCCTACCAGTGGTTTAATAGTGACTGGATGGTGTCCTACCAGTGGTTTAATAGTGACTGGATGGTCTCGTACCGCCAGTTTTATAGTGACTGGATGGTCTCGTACCGTCAGTTTAATAGTGACTGGCTGGTGTCCTACCGTCAGTTTAATAGTGACTGGTTAGCGTCCTAGCGTCGGTTTAATAGTGACTGGGTGGTGTCCTACCGTCAGTTTAATAGTGACTGGATGGTCTCTTACCAGTGGTTTAATAGTGACTGGATGGTGTCCTACCGTCAGTTTAATAGTGACAGGTTAGCGTCCTACCGTCAGTTTAATAGTGACTGGCTGGTCTCCTACCAGTGGTTTAACAGTGACTGGATGGTGTCTTACCATTGGTTTAATAGTGACTGGATGATCTCCTACCAGTGGTTTAATAGTGACTGGATGGTGTCCTACCGTCAGTTTAATAGTGACTGGATGGTGTCCTACCACTGGTTTAATGGTGACTGGATGGTGTCCTACCAGTGGTTTAATAGTGACTGGATGGTGTCCTACCGTCAGTTTAATAGTGAGTGGATGGTGTCCTACATGTGTTTAATAGTGATGGATGGTGTCCTACATGTGGTTTAATAGTGATGGATGGTGTCCTACCAGTGTTTAATAGTGACTGGTTAGCGTCCTACCGTCGGTTTAATAGTGACTGGGTGGTGTCCTACCGTCAGTTTAATAGTGACTGGATGGTCTCTTACCAGTGGTTTAATAGTGACTGGATGGTGTCCTACCAGTGGTTTAATAGTGACTGGATGGTGTCCTACCGTCAGTTTAATAGTGACTGGCTGGTCTCCTACCAGTGGTTTAACAGTGACTGGATGGTGTCTTACCATTGGTTTAATAGTGACTGGATGATCTCCTACCAGTGGTTTAATAGTGACTGGATGGTGTCCTACCGTCAGTTTAATAGTGACTGGATGGTGTCCTACCACTGGTTTAATGGTGACTGGATGGTGTCCTACCAGTGGTTTAATAGAGACTGGATGGTGTCCTACCAGTGGTTTAATAGTGACTGGATGGTGTCCTAATGTCAGTTTAATAGTGAGTGGATGGTGTCCTACCAGTGGTTTAACAGTGACTGGATGGTGTCCTACCGTCAGTTTAATAGTGACTGGATGGTGTCCTACCATTGGTTTAATAGTGACTGGATGGTGTCCTACCGTCAGTTTAATAGTGACTGGATGGTGTTCTACCAGTGGTTTAATAGTGACTGGATGGTGTCCTACCGTCAGTTTAATAGTGACTGGATGGTGTCCTACCATCAGTTTAATAGAGACTGGATGGTGTCCTACCATCAGTTTAATAGTGACTGGATGGTGTCCTACCAGTGGTTTAATAGTGACTGGCTGGTGTCCTACCGTCAGTTTAACAGTGACTGGTTAGCGTCCTACCGTCAGTTTAATAGTGACTGGATGGTGTCCTACCAGTGGTTTAATAGTGACTGGATGGTGTCCTACCATCAGTTTAATAGTGACTGCATGGTGTCCCACCGTCAGTTTAATAGAGACTGGATGGTGTCCTACCATTGGTTTAATAGAGACTGGATGGTGTCCTACCATTGGTTTAATAGTGACTGGATGGTCTCTTACCAGTGGTTCAATAGTGACTGGATGGTGTCCTACCGTCAGTTTAATAGTGACTCGATGGTGTTCTACCAGTGGTTTAGTAGTGACTGGATATTGTCTTACCGTCAGTTTAATAGTGACTGGATGGTGACCTACCATTGGTTTGTTAGTGACTGGATGGTGTCCTACCATCAGTTTAATAGTGACTGGATGGTGTCCTACCGTCAGTTTAATAGTGACTGGATGGTGTCCTACCAGTGGTTTAATAGTGACTGGATGGTGTCCTACCGTCAGTTTAATAGTGACTGGATGGTGTCCTACCATCAGTTTAATAGAGACTGGATGGTGTCCTACCATTGGTTTAATAGAGACTGGATGGTGTCCTACCATTGGTTTAATAGAGACTGGATGGTGTCCTACCAGTGGTTTAATAGTGACTGGATGGTGTCCTACCATTGGTTTAATAGTGACTGGATGGTGTCCTACCAGTGATTCAATAGTGAGTGGATGGTGTCCTACCGTCAGTTTACTAGTGACTGGATGGTCTCTTACCAGTGGTTTAATAGTGACTGGATGGTCTCCTACCGTCAGTTTAACAGTGACTGGTTAGCGTCCTACCGTCAGTTTAATAGTGACTGGCTGGTCTCCTACCAGTGGTTTAACAGTGACTGGATGGTGTCTTACCATTGGTTTAATAGTGACTGGATGATCTCCTACCAGTGGTTTAATAGTGACTGGATGGTGTCCTACCAGTGGTTTAACAGTGACTGGATGGTGTCCTACCGTCAGTTTAATAGTGACTGGATGGTGTCCTACCAGTGGTTTAACAGTGACTGGATGGTGTCCTACCGTCAGTTTAATAGTGACTGGATGGTGTCCTACCGTCAGTTTAATAGTGACTGGATGGTGTCCTACCAGTGGTTTAATAGTGACTGGCTGGTGTCCTACCGTCAGTTTAATAGTGACTGGATGGTGTCCTACCGTCAGTTTAATAGTGACTGGATGGTGTCCTACCGTCAGTTTAATAGTGACTGGATGGTCTCTTACCAGTGGTTTAATAGTGACTGGCTTGTGTCCTACCGTCAGTTTAACAGTGACTGGTTAGCGTCCTACCATCAGTTTAATAGTGACTGGATGGTGTCCTACCAGTGGTTTAATAGTGACTGGATGGTGTCCTACCGTCAGTTTAATAGTGACTGGATGGTGTCCTACCATCGGTTTGTTAGTGACTGGATGGTCTCCTACCATCAGTTTAATAGTGACTGGATGGTGTCCTACCATCAGTTTAATAGTGACTGGATGGTGTCCTACCAGTGGTTTAATAGTGACTGGATGGTGTCCTACCGTCAGTTTAATAGTGACTGGATGGTGTCCTACCATCAGTTTAATAGAGACTGGATGGTGTCCTACCATTGGTTTAATAGAGACTGGATGGTGTCCTACCATTGGTTTAATAGAGACTGGATGGTGTCCTACCATTGGTTTAATAGTGACTGGATGGTGTCCTACCAGTGATTCAATAGTGACTGGATGGTGTCCTACCGTCAGTTTACTAGTGACTGGATGGTGTCCTACCCGTGGTTCAATAGTGACTGGATGGTGTCCTACCGTCAGTTTAATAGTGACTTAATGGTGTCCTACCAGTGGTTTAACAGTGACTGGATGGTGTCTTACCATTGGTTTAATAGTGACTGGATGGTGTCCTACCAGTGGTTCAATAGTGACTGGATGGTGTCCTACTGTCAGTTTAATAGTGACTGGATGGTGTCCTACCGTCAGTTTAATAGTGACTGGATGGTGTCCTACCAGTGGTTCAATAGTGACTGATGGTGTCCTACATCTGTCAGTTTAATATGTGACAGGATGGTGTCCTACCAGGCGGTTCAATAGTGAACGGAGGGTGTCCTAACGGTCAGTTTAATAGAGACATGGTGGTGTCATACTATTTGGTTAATATGTGATGGATGGTGTCCTACTCATTGTTTTTAATAGAGACTGGATGGTGTGTCCTACAGTGGTTTAATAGTACTGGATGGTGTACCTACGTCAGTTTAATATCTGACTGGATGGTGTACTACCAGTGGTTTAATGAGACTGGATGGTGTCCTACAGTGGTTCAATAGTGACTGGATGGTGTCCTACCAGTGGTTCAATAGTGACTGGATGGTGTCCTACCAGTGGTTCAATAGTGACTGGATGGTGTCCTACCAGTGGTTCAATAGTGACTGGATGGTGTCCTACCGTCAGTTTAATAGTGACTGGATGGTGTCCTACCAGTGGTTTAATAGAGACTGGATGGTGTCCTACCAGTGGTTCAATAGTGACTGGATGGTGTCCTACCAGTGGTTCAATAGTGACTGGATGGTGTCCTACCAGTGGTTCAATAGTGACTGGATGGTGTCCTACCAGTGGTTCAATAGTGACTGGATGGTGTCCTACCGTCAGTTTAATAGTGACTGGATGGTGTCCTACCGTTGGGGGAGTAGACTCTCAGGTTGATGGGAACTGGACTGATTCCTTTGTTCTGTCCCGTCACTCGATCGGTTTCAGCTTCAATCTCCTGACGAACTTCATCAAAGTCTGTGAACTTCTTCCCTTTACAGTGAAGGAACTCAGCGTACTCTGATCAACACACATGGTCAACACACAGGTCAACACACATGATAAGTACATGATCAGTCAATGATCAGTGGTAGAGTCTCACCTGTAGGGCAGTTGATGAGCTGTAGCACCAGGGGGCGCCGGGTGACGATACCTGAACCACGAGGGAGGAAGTCTCTGAGGAGAGAAGAGAAATTAATTATTGAGTATGTAGTATGCATGGTGTAGTATATAGTATGTATGGTGTAATATGTAGTATGCATGGTGTAGTATATAGTATGTATGGTGTAATATGTAGTATGTATGGTGTAGTATATAGTATGTATGGTGTAATATGTAGTATGCATGGTGTAGTATATAGTATGTATGGTGTAATATGTAGTATGTATGGTGTAGTATATAGTATGTATGGTGTATATGTAGTATGTATGGTGTAGTATATAGTATGTATGGTGTAATATGTAGTATGTATGGTGTAGTATATAGTATGTATGGTGTAATATGTAGTATGCATGGTGTAGTATATAGTATGTATGGTGTAATTATGTAGGTGTAGTATGTATGAGGTGTAGTATATAGTATGTATGGTGTAGTATATATATGTATTGTATATGTAGTATGATGGTGTAGTATATAGTATGTATGGTGTAATATGTAGTATGTATGGTGTAGTATATAGTATGTATGGTGTAATATGTAGTATGTATGGTGTAGTATATAGTATGTATGGTGTAATATGTAGTATGTATGGTGTAGTATATAGTATGTATGGTGTAATATGTAGTATGCATGGTGTAGTATATAGTATGTATGGTGTAATATGTAGTATGTATGGTGTAGTATATAGTATGTATGGTGTAATATGTAGTATGTATGGTGTAGTATATAGTATGTATGGTGTAATATGTAGTATGTATGGTGTAGTATATAGTATGTATGGTGTAATATGTAGTATGCATGGTGTAGTATATAGTATGTATGGTGTAGTATGTATAGTGTAGTATGTATGTAGTATGTATGGTGTAGTATGTAGTATGTATTGTGTGGTATGTAGTATGTATGGTGTAGTATGTACTATGTATGGTGTAGTATGTATAGTGTAGTATTAATATGTTTAGTAGTATTAGCAATAGTATAATTGATTTATATTTATATTATATTATATTATATTATATTATATTATATTATATTATATTATATTATATTATATTAATTATATTGTTGTGAATCCTGCAACTTGAGGAGAAACGTTGTCACGACGTCCTGACTGTGTGTGTGTGGATGTGTACGTTGATGTGTGTTAGTGTCATGCCTGCCGAGTCATGTGACCAGCAGCGACCAATGAGAGCAGAGCTGCAGTCAGAGAGGCCTCGTCCTCCTCAGGCTGGAGATAAAAATATTCATCCAATCATCTGTCAGCATCCAGAGGGACTCGAACTACAGACCTCAGAGAGAACTACACCTCCTCCTCCTCCACCTCCTCCAGTTTAACCCTTCACTGTCTCTTGTTGAAACACTTGGAGATTCTACAGTTCAGCCCTAGAGTGTTATTGTATTTCTCATGTTTTTAATGTCCCTGAGTTAAATCCAGATGAATGAATGTCTCATATCTGGTTCCTGGTTCCTGGTCTCATATCTGGTTCCTGGTCCTTAAACTAATGTTAACATGTATTTGTCACATTAGAACATCAGAGCTGATTCTTGTCAACATCATCACATTCATGCAGTTCATGCAGAGGGGGGACCTTGTAGACCACATTAGACCTGATTAGACCTGACAATGTTTCCTGGATCTTTTCTGATTGGCTCAATGAAAACCACATGACACTAAACCTCACTGAGAGGAACCAGGAACCAAGTTACCACATATGGTTCCTGGTCCATGGAGATTAAAGTGTTAAATTTAAATCTGTGTCTGACATGAACAGAATCACTGAGCTCCGCTGCTGTGTGTGTGTGTGTGTGTGTGTGTGGGGGGGGGGGGGGGGGGGGGGGGGCAGAGCTGGTCTCTCCTGAACCAGATGATCAGTTCTGGTTCTGTCCCTGGTTCTGGGTTCATCAGCCAATCAGAACGATCCTTCTAAAAAGATAGAGACTGAGGTCCAACTACAAACCACAGACCAGGACAGAACCAGACACAGAGACAGACGGGAAGACATGCGGATAGACATGCGGATATGAGGATATGAGGACATGAGGACAGTGGACAGGTGGACATGAGGACAGATGGACAGGTGGACAGGTGGACAGGCGTGGACTCACTTGCCCACGAAGTTCTCTAGGACCGAGCTCTTCCCGGCGCTCTGTCCTCCGACCACCGCGATCTGCGGCAGGTCGAGACTCGAGTTCTGTCCGATGGAGGAGAAGGCGTCCTGGAGCTGGTTCACCAGCGGGATCAGCTCCTCCATCCCCCGGTTCCCCATGGCGGAGGAGAGGCGGAGGGGAGGCGGAGGAGAGGCGGAGGGAGGAGACGGAGACTGAGGCTGGAGATGGAGGAGGAGACGGACCCGTCTGTTCCTGCTCGTGTCTCACGTCCCGCACCAGGACAAGGATCCGTCCAGAGAAAAATTAGCTGATCGATGAAGAGGAAGATGAAGACGATGGAGGAGATGCTCCAGCTGTGACCTTCAGCTCCTCCTTCTCTTCCTCCTCTTCTCTGCAGAGGAACCGCTCAAATCCGCCGCGGACCTTCACTATAAAAGCTTTACAGGTTCAGGATTCAGGAATGGGACAGGTCAACGGACAGGACCAGGACCAGGACCAGGACCAGGACCAGGACCAGGCTGACGATATGTGACACTAACACGTCGTTCGTCAATATTTCTTCTTTTGCTTCAAAGCAATGAAATAAAAACTTAATTAATTACCCAATTAAATACTTAATGATTAATCACCTGACAGATTGTTTAACAATGTGACTAATTAATTAATTAATTGTTAGATAACTGATTAATGTGCAACCTCTGACTTTTATGGCGTGGACCACACCACCAGGAAGTGACGTAGTTTTAATCGTTAAACACAGGCACACGTCGAGCCTTTATTCTGAAAGGTCCGGGTCTGACTTCCTGTAGGTGGCTGTTTACCTGAAGTTCATCATCACAGAGCCGCAATAAACAAATAAACAAACAAATCATTAAATGAATAAATAAATAAAAACAACAACGTTCATGTAGTTTTTAATAAAATCTTTTTCCTCCAAACAAACATGATAAAATATTCTGTCTCTGGGATAAAACAGTTAATTGCACTTAAATGTATTAAATACAGAGGGACCTCGGCCTGTAGGTGGCGCTGTAGAGCCGCGTCCTGATTAGCTAAGACATCCAGCTTTTCACAATAAGAGTCTGAGAGGTTTCATAGTTTCTGATCCAGTTTTTAAAACGTCCAGGGTCGACTCAGAATCCAGACCTCACAGAGGTCCTGACACCTGGAGACTCAGTCCAGGTCCAGGTCCAGGTCCAGGAGACTCAGTCCAGGTCCTGGTTCAGGTCCTGGTCCAGAGGCGTCTTGACAAAGACGATGGCAGCGAGCTCCTTACAGAACTCCTCAAGGACGATGACTCCTCTGAGCAGGGTCAGGTGTTCCAGTCTGAGGACACACCCATAGTTAAGACAGGTAGGGACAGGCAGGTAGAGACAGACAGGCAGGTAGGGACAGACAGACAGGGACAGACAGGCAGGTAGAGACAGACAGGCAGGTAGAGACAGACAGGGACAGGTAGTTACCCGGTGTCAGGTTTCAGTCCCAGCAGGTGTTTCCTGGCGTCCACCAGTCTGTCTGTGACGTTGGAGACCTGCTGCACCCTCAGCATCAGCTCTCCCATCACCTGAGAGACAGACAGGGAGATGGACAGGGAGATGGACAGGAGGACAGACAGGTAGGAGGACAGGTAGATGGACAGGGAGATGGACAGGGAGACAGACAGGGAGACGGACAGGGAGATGGACGAGTAGACAGACAGGGAGATGGACAGGAAGATGGACAGGGGGATGGACGGGAAGATGGACAGGAAGATGGACATGGAGACATACAGGGAGATGGACAGGTAGATGGACAGGGAGACAGACAGGTAGATGGACAGGAAGATGGACAGTGAGACAGACAGGAAGATGGACAGTGAGACAGACAGGTAGATGGACAGGGGGACAGACTGGACTCCACTGGACCTCTCTGCAGAGCTTCTAACAGCATAGAGCTCATGACCGAAGGACACAGGACCATGTCCTCCACCAGGTAGACACTGTCCCTCCAGGTCTGTCTCTGGCTTTGAATGGACTCGATGTGTCTCCAGGTTATTTTTAATTTACCGTAAGGGGACCAGATTTCTGGACTGAAGTCTGGGGACATTCACAGCTCAGAGATAAAAAGCATTAAATGTTGAGATGAAGACACGGGGACAAAAAGGACAGTTTCATTTAGTTTGACAAATTTATTTAAACTGATGTGACCGAGTCTGCGGGAAACATCTAGTTCTCATTCATAAAACACTAAAATCTGCTTTAGCCGAGGGACAGGTCATCCAGAACAGGGACTGTCCCCAGAATTCGGAGACGTCTGGTCCCCCTAATCTACCACATTTGCTGCTCTGGTCATTGTGTTGTGTCCAGGTGAGCTGTTAGCCTCAGGTGAGCCGTTAGCCTCAGGTGTGCTCTTAGCCTCAGGTGAGCTGTTAGCCTCAGGTGAGCTGTTAGCCTCAGGTGAGCCGTTAGCCTCAGGTGTGCTGTAAGCCTCAGGTGAGCCGTTAGCCTCAGGTGTGCTCTTAGCCTCAGGTGAGCTGTTAGCCTCAGGTGAGCCGTTAGCCTCAGGTGAGCCGTTAGCCTCAGGTGTGCTGTAAGCCTCAGGTGAGCCGTTAGCCTCAGGTGTGCTCTTAGCCTCAGGTGAGCTGTTAGCCTCAGGTGAGCTGTTAGCCTCAGGTGAGCTGTTAGCCTCAGGTGAGCCGTTAGCCTCAGGTGTGCTGTAAGCCTCAGGTGAGCCGTTAGCCTCAGGAGCTACGTCATCAACTGGTGTTTATCACATTTATTGTGAGACGGAGGTTGATTTGGTGATAAATGGGTTAAATTCACCATCATATGAATCTGATTATACATTTATACACAGACATGTGGAGACAGAGACAGACAGGCAGAGACAGGTAAAGGGACAGGTGTCTCACCCTGATGAGGACGGAGAACAGAGACCTGGAGCAGGGGGACAGGTGGACATAGGGGTCCAGCAGGTACTCATGGATCAGGGGGTGGCTGAAGGAGGACAACCGGGACAGGACCGCCGTCAGCTGCAGGTTCAACTCATACGGCTGGAAACACACAATCAGCACAATCAACACAACCACCTGTGCAGGTGACCTCTGATGTCCCTCCTCCACCAACAACAACCTGGTTCTACTTCAGTTCTTAACTGGCTCCAACCTGGTCCCCCCAAGGACCTGGTTTGTTTCTGTCTTTCCAGCACCAGAAGCCCAGAGCTGGTCTGGTTTCTACCGGTCTACACCACCACCCAGAGGCTAACAACACAAACACTGTTGGCTAGCTGTGGTCTTCCTGGTCAGAGCCAACGGGGACAGCGTCTGAGGACAGATTCTTAAATGAGCCTGTTGTTGTTGGCCGCTGTTAGCTGCTGCTGTTAGCTGCTGTTGGCCGCTGCTGTTAGCTGCTGTAAGCCGCTGTTGGCTGCTGTTAGCTGCTGTTAGCTGCTGTTAGCTGCCTTTGGCCGCTGTTGGCCGCTGTTAGCTGCTGTTAGCTGCTGTTGGCCGCTGTTGGCCGCTGTTGGCCGCTGTTAGCTGCTGTTAGCCGCTGTTGGCCGCTGCTGGCCGCTGTTAGCTGCTGTTAGCCGCTGTTGGCCGCTGTTGGCCGCTGTTTGCTGCTGTTAGCCGCTGTTGGCTGCTGTTGGCTGCTGTTAGCTGCTGTTAGCTGCTGTTAGCCGCTGTTGGCCGCTGTTGGCCGCTGTTGGCCGCTGTTAGCTGCTGTTAGCTGCCTTTGGCCGCTGTTAGCCGCTGTTGGCCGCTGTTGGCCGCTGCTGGCCGCTGCTGTTAGCTGCTGTTAGCCGCTGTTAGCTGCTGTTGGCCGCTGTTGGCCGCTGTTAGCTGCTGTTGGCCACTGTTGGCCGCTGTTAGCCGCTGTTGGCCGCTGCTGTTAGCTGCTGTAAGCCGCTGTTGGCTGCTGTTAGCTGCTGTTAGCTGCTGTTAGCTGCCTTTGGCCGCTGTTAGCCGCTGTTGGCCGCTGCTGTTAGCTGCTGTAAGCCGCTGTTGGCTGCTGTTAGCTGCTGTTAGCTGCCTTTGGCCGCTGTTAGCCGCTGTTAGCTGCTGTTAGCCGCTGTTAGCTGCTGTTAGTCGCTGTTGGCTGCTGTTAGCTGCTGTTAGCTGCCTTTGGCCGCTGTTAGCCGCTGTTAGCCGCTGTTGGCTGCTGTTAGCCGCTGTTGGCCGCTGCTGTTAGCCGCTGTTAGCTGCTGTTAGCTGCTGTTGGCCGCTGTTAGCCGCTGTTAGCTGCTGTTGGCCGCTGTTGGCCGCTGCTGGCCGCCGTTAGCTGCTGTTAGCCGCTGTTGGCCGCTGTTGGCCGCTGTTTGCTGCTGTTAGCCGCTGTTGGCTGCTGTTAGCTGCTGTTGGCCGCTGTTGGCCGCTGTTGGCCGCTGTTGGCCGCTGTTGGCCGCTGTTAGCTGCTGTTAGCTGCTGTTAGCTGCTGTTGGCCGCTGTTGGCCGCTGTTGGCCGCTGTTAGCTGCCTTTGGCCGCTGTTAGCCGCTGTTGGCCGCTGCTGGCCGCTGCTGGCCGCTGCTGGCCGCTGTTGGCCGCTGCTGGCCGCTGCTGGCCGCTGTTGGCCGCTGTTGGCCGCTGTTGGCCGCTGTTAGCTGCTGTTAGCCGCTGTTGGCTGCTGTTGGCCGCTGTTGGCCGCTGCTGTTAGCCGCTGTTAGCCGCTGTTAGCTGCTGTTAGCCGCTGTTGGCCGCTGTTAGCTGCTGTTGGCTGCTGTTAGCTGCAGTTAGCCGCTGTTAGCTGCTGTTAGCTGCAGTTAGCCGCTGTTGGCTGCTGTTAGCCGCTGTTAGCTGCTGTTAGCCGCTGTTGGCCGCTGTTAGCTGCTGTTAGCTGCTGTTAGCCGCTGTTGGCCGCTGTTAGAAACAGTTAACCACAGTTAACATCAAGATGGAGCTGGGCTACGTAGCTCTGACTGAGCTCGTTAGATAATGAGAGCGTTAGCTTTGTCTTTAGATGGTTCTAGGGCTGAGTACCAGCTCCAGGTCTCATGATGTCTGGACTCATCCATGTTTACTATACTGGTGGACTCCATTGATCCAGATATCGGCCACAACAGTTCCTCCATGTGACCTGTGTCTGGTTGTAGTCCTTTTAAAAACCGCTCCATAGATTTCACTGATCCTGGCTCCTGTTTAGACCTGGAACCAGTTTAGAACCAGGTTGGAATCAGTCCTGGTGGAAAAGGGTTGAGAGGGATGGGGGGCAGTACCTGCTCCAAGATACGTCCCAGCCGGTCAAAGAGAACCTTCAGGAGGTGGCCTTCAAAGAACCCCGACTCCTCACCTGGGGGGGAGGAGGGGGGCGAGGAGGGAGGAAGGCTGAGGGGCCACTTCCAGGACCGAGAGAGAGTCTGACACTGAGTCACCTGGTGGAGGGGGAGGAGTCAGACAGGTGAGTCAGTACTAAGCACCACTATGGACCCTGGTCTGAACTAAATGATGTTCTAGATCAGAGACTAGAAACCCCGCTGAGAGTAATGACATCATTCTGATCATCCATCATCGTCTATTATCTGTAGTGGCACCATTAAACCACTAGATGGAGACTAAAGGTTCAGACTCTATGAGTCCAGTCTCCATGTGGTTCATAGCTGACGTAGAATCAAGAGGACAGACTCTAAATAAAAACTAGACCAGGATCATTAGTCTGTTGTTGTGTGTTGTTGTGTGTCGCTGTGTGTCGTTGTGCGTCGATGTGCGTGTGCTCAGACCAGAGTGTGGGCGTCGTGGACGTACGACTCGTATCCTCCTTCCTTCAGCAGATCAGCTGATCGGACCTGGACCGGAACCAGACACAGGAAACTACACAACAACAGTCAGAGGTCAGAACATGAGGGTCAAACGTAACAGTCGCCTCCAGACGGACTGAAAACAACAAGACAACTTCCCTTGTTTGTGTTGTTTGTGTTGTTCACTGAAGACATTTGGGTTTAAGATCAAAAGATCTTAAGAGCTTTTATTTCCTGGCGTTTACATGTAGATGTGTTAAACCACCCTTTGTTTGAACTCACCCGTTTTTCAAATGAGCAAAACTACTGGAACATGTGACTGACAGGTGTTTGTTGCTGACCAGGTGTTGCCTTTTAGGTTGATTGATCAAACAGTAAATAGCTGCATGACTAGTCCCCTGTTTGGCCTCGGCTGAAACCTATAAAGCTGCATTTCTTGTTAAAGAGGATAAACCAACATGAAGACCAGAGAGCTGTCTATGGCAGAAAAGAAGGAAAATCAATCAGAGCCACTGGACAAACATTGGGCAAAGCAACACAACAATGTGGAACGTCCTGAATAAGAAAGAAACTACTGGTGAACTGAGCAACAGACGTGAAACAGGTCGGCCGAGGAAAACAACAGTAGTTAATGACAGAAATATAGTGAGAGCTGAAGAAAAACCCAGAACATCAGTAAGTGACATCACCAACAACCTCCACAGGAATCACAGTCCAGTGTTAGAGGAGACTCAGAGCAGGAACATAGAGGCCAAACCAACATATACAAACCACACATCAGCAGAAAGAACCAGAGAACAGACTGAAACATGCAAAGAAGAACAGAGATGAGACACAAACGTTCTGGAGCACAGAGCGGAGAACGAAAGGAACTGCTCATGATCCGAAGCATAAGCTCATCTGTGAAGCCTGGTGGAGGTAAGTCATGTCCTGGGCGCGATGCAACAGGCTCATTCATATTTACTGATGATGGAACTGATGATGGAAACAGCAGAATGAATTGAGAAAGTAAAAGGAATAACCTCAGTGGTTTAACACATCAACATGTAAATACCAGGAAATAAAAGCTGACGTTCTGAACTCTGGTCTCATCTTTTGATCCTAAACCCAAATGTCTTCAGTGAACAACAGAAACAACAGCAACAAGGGAAGTTGCCTTGTTGTTCCAATACTTTTGGAGGCGACTGTACGGCCCGTGGGCCCAAAGCGGCCGTCCAGAGGGTCCAATGAGGTCCACAGGATGAAAGCAGACAGACCACATAGAAGCCTAGAGAACGTCCTCTAATGTGTCCCCTGGTTTATTCAGAGAACACAACACTGAGACCAGACCCAGGACTAGATAGACCCAGGACTAGACAGACCCAGGACTAAGGCAACCCAGGACTAGACAGACCCAGGACTAGACAGACCCAGGACTAAGCAGCAGAAAGACATGAGTCCAGTTTACTCTGATGTGTTTTATTAAATATTAACATTCTCTAATCTCCTCGTTCTTCTTTGCTCTAAAACTAATGTTAAAGTCGTTACTTCTAGTTTATTTTTGTTTTGTTCCTGGTCCCTTTAGATCAAACTGGTCTGGATGTGGCCCCTGATCTAGAATCAGTTGGATCCTCCTGGTTTAAGATGAGATGTTTTATTTGTCACATGCTCAGTGAAATGAAGCCAGTGGTATAAAAATATGAAAATATTAAAATATAAAAATATGAAAATATAAAAGCAGAAACAGGAATGAAGGTAAAGACACTTATGTATCGATGTATAACTAAAAAAAATAAACGAAATAAAATAAAATATAAACTAGCCAACACCGTTGCTATGACAACTGTCCATCAGTGGACGGGGACAGGTGAGTTACCTGTTGACAACGTCAGCTGAGCCCAGTCCAGAGGGGGGAGGACGGGGGAGGAGGGGGGGCGGCTCTGAGAAACTGTCAGAGAAGAAGGGGTCCTCCTCTAGGTCTCTGAGGGGTGGACATATCAGAGTGAGACACCATGTTTCTGGTCACCTGTCCCTCACCACACCTGATGGACCTACTCGCTGTCCTCGTCCTCCTCCCTCCTCTCAGGGGGACGGTCCTCCTGTCCGGGGGGACACAGGTAACTCCGCCTCTGCAGAAAACTCAACACCAAGACGTCCAGGATGTCCCCGTGAGGCTTCTGTAGCAACTCGTCCACCAGAGACAGGGACGCCACACTAATCTGAGGACAGACATTTATTGGACTCTTAATGTCCCCAGTCAGTCAGAACTCATGTTCTCTGGTACTTGTACATATGTTGTTATATATATTAACATCACTGTGTTTATTCTTCTTCTTCTCCATCGCTCTGTGAGTAGGACACTAGCTCCCCCTGGACTCAATAAACTCACTCCCCCTGCTTCCTGTGTGGGCGGGGCCAGACCTCACCTGGTCAGAGATGTGGTCGCAGCGTTGCAGCAGCAGCTGACTCAGAGTCTCCGTCCTCAACAGGAAGTGGACCAGCTGATCCAGCAGAGACTGGGACCGGACCAGTCTGACAGTGGCACAGAGGACGGAGGTGGACCCCAAGATCACCTGCTCACACCTGGACACAGAAAGACACCTGAGGCTCAGAGAGAAGGTCCTGATGACTGGGACTCGTTAGTAGGGAAGGACTCGTTATCAGTGAAGGACTCGTTACCAGTGAAGGACTCGGTAGTAGGGAAGGACTCATTACCAGTGAAGGACACGTTAGTAGGGAAGGACTCATTACCAGTGAAGGACACGTTAGTAGGGAAGGACTCGTTAGTAGTGAAGGACTCGTTATCAGTGAAGGACTCGTTATCAGTGAAGGACTCGTTACCAGTGAAGGACACGTTAGTAGTGAAGGACTCGTTATCAGTGAAGGACTCGTTAGTAGTGAAGGACTCGTTATCAGTGAAGGACTCGTTACTAGTGAAGGACACGTTAGTAGGGAAGGACTCGTTAGTAGTGAAGGACTCGTTAGTAGTGAAGGACTCGTTATCAGTGTTAAGTGTGAGATGTGTTGTGTTGATAATGTGAAGAAGATGAAGAACTCACGTGTGCAGTAGCTGAGGCTGAAGAACCTCCACCAGCCACAGCTGATGGACACACCTGGCTACCTGCAGCGCTAACACCTGGAACCACACACGCACACGGACACACGGACACACGGACACACACACACACACACACACACACACACACACACAGTTCTTCACCTGTGTCAGTGAGGGATGGGCAGTAACTCATGCTACACAATCTACCACAAACACACAACATCTCACTCTACATGTGATAAACAAATGTTGATGATGTAAGGTTAGGACTACGTTCTAGATGTTCTAAACGTTCTAGACCTTAGATGTTCCAGACATTCTAGACATTCTAGATGTCCTAGATGTGCGATACGTTCTATAGGTTCTAGATGTTCTAGATGTTTTATACGTTCTAGACGTTAGATGTTCTATACGTTTTAGACATTCTATATTTTCCAGATGTTCTAGACATTCTAGATGTCTTCACCTGGGGGGATTCTGTCACCAGGTGATCCAGGAAGTCCAGCCAGGAGAAGAAGTTGGTCATGTGATCTGGAGACGATGAGTCGGCACCGCTACGTGAAAACTGAGAGCTGCAACAGAATGAACCAATCAGAGACATGCAGTTCCTCCAATATCCACTAGAGGCTCCACAGAGTCAGTCCCATACACCTCTACACTGTTAGCTAACATGCTAATATGCTAAGTCTTTACCCAGTACTGAGTGAGCTGGGAATTATGGGTAGACATGTGCCTCTGGAAGTCTTAGTGAAGTATTAGTGTGTATTAGTGAAGTATTATTGAAGTAACAGTGAGTATTAGTGTGTACTTGTACCTCCATGGGGTCTGGGGCCATCTCTGAACCTCTTCAGGGTCCAGACTCTCCAGAGGGACCAGGGAGTAGAGCTCCAGCAGCCTGCCAGCCAACAGCTCTCCCAGCTGGGTACGAGAACTCAGGAGCTCCCCGAAGGATCCACACAGCAGGAGGAGGCTCTCGTAGGCCTTGAGAGAGGCCGAAGCCTTCTGGAAATACACGGAAATATACCACATAAATACACCACATAAATACACTACCGTAAATACACCACCGTAAATATACCGCATAAATACAGCATCGTAAATACACTACCGTAAATACAGCACCGTAAATACACCACTGTAAATACACCACTGTAAATACACCACCGTAAGTACACCACTGTAAATACACCACTGTTAATACACCACCGTAAATATACCGCATAAATACACCACCGTAAATACACCACTGTAAATACACCACCGTAAATACACCACTGTAAATACACCACTGTAAATACACCACCGTAAGTACACCACTGTAAACACACCACTGTAAATATACCGCATAAATACACCACCGTAAATACACCACTGTAAATACACCACCGTAAATACACCACTGTAAATACACCACTGTAAATACACCACCGTAAGTACACCACTGTAAACACACCACTGTAAATATACCGCATAAATACACCACCGTAAATACACCACCGTAAATATACCGCATAAATACACCACCATAAATACACCACTGTAAATACACCACTGTAAATACACCACCGTAAATATACTGCATAAATACACCACCGTAAATACACCATATATCCACCACCGTAAATACACTATAAATACGCCACTGTAAATACACCACCGTAAGTACACCACATAAATACACTACCGTAAATACACCACATAAATACACCACCGTAAATACGCTGTAAATACACCACTGTAAATACACCACAGTAAATACACCACAGTAAATACACCACCGTAATTACACCACTGTAAATACACTATAAATACGCCACTGTAAATACACCACCGTGAGTACACCACATAAATACACTATCGTAAATAAATCACATAAATACATCACATAAATACACCACAGTAAGTATACCACCGTAAATTCACCACCGTAAGTACACTACCGTAAATACACCACATAAATACACCACTGTAAATACGCCACCATAAGTACACCACATAAATACACCACTGTAAATACGCTGTAAATACACCACCATAGATACACCACAGTAAATCACCACCGTAAACACATCACATAAATACACCACATAAATACACCACCGAAAATACACCACATAAATACACCACATAAATACACCGTAAATACACCACCGTATATACACTACCGTAAATACACCACATAAATACACCGTAAATACACCACCGTATATACACTACCGTAAATACACCACATAAATACACCGTAAATACACCACCGTATATACACTACCGTAAATACACCACATAAATACACCGTAAATACACCACCGTATATACACTACCGTAAATACACCACATAAATACACCACATAAATACACCACCATAACTACACTGTAAATACACCACCAATCAGCTGACTCCTCATGACTCCTCCTCCTTTAAATCGTAACATATTTACAAACTTTTTGTGTGTTAATTGAAATTAACGAGTTCACTGACTTGACTCTTCGTGAGCTGCATCAGTGCTGACAGCAGGGCGCTCTCTGATTGGACGGGGCCGACGTTGGAACAATCTGACTGGCTGGAGGGTTGTGCTGGATCTGTGCTGTGATTGGACGCCTGGATGCTGTACTGTGATTGGTCGGAGGTAGGTGTCCTGGCCATTGTTTGGTACGCGAGCTGAAAACAGAACTCGTTGTGACTCGATGAACGAAACAAGACGGCATTAAAAACAAGATGGTGGCTGGTTACCTCCAAGACGTAACTGAGCGTGTGCGGATCCTGCTTGACTCTGGAACATACGACCAATAGGAACTGAGCTTCCTCCTTCTCAGTGTTGGAACCAGGAAGTGCACAGAGGCGAATCAGCTTCTAGGTGGCGGAGGAAAAGACACGGTGACATCATCAGCAGAGTAACATGGCTGACAGTCCTCTTCTACGTAGTGTACCTGAACAGGTGGCGTGTTTTACAGAGTGTACCTGAACAGGTCTGTAGACATTCAGAAGCTGCAGCAGTGGCTTCTGCATCTGAGACAAGAGCTTTGAGAAGAACAGCAGCACCTGCTGGAACATCCCTGGAGGAAACTGAGGACGAGAGTTTCCATGTTTGATGAGTGGTCAATAATCTATCAATCAGTGTGTCTGTGTGTGTGTGTGTGTGTGTGTGTGTGTGGGGGGGGGGGTACCTGGGCCTTCCCCAGTGTACAAAGAGTCTCCAGCAGTTTGTGTTGCAACAGATACTCCACACAGGGTCCTGTGTCCTCCACAGCCTGATCAACACATCAATCAACGTTAAGCCACTCAATCAAATTAAATAATATTAAAGTTTCATTGACATTATTGTTGTTACTTTGATGTCTCACCTGCTGTTTGTCCTCATAAACCAGGATGTCCAACATCTGTCTGAGATGCCAGGGGATGTCCGTCTGTTTGACAGGACGATCGTCCTCTACGCACAGACACAATGTGATTGGCTGATCAGGTGACACAGTGAATGTGATTGGTTGATCAGGGATCATGTGACACAGTGAATCTTTTCCTCACCTCTTGTCTCAATGTAATAATTAGTTATTGATTTCCAGTGATCCACAAAGGACTCAAGCAGATCAACTGTAGGCTCCCTCTGAAAGACAGACAGGTAGAGACAGACAGAGACAGACAGACAGGTAGAGACAGACAGAGACAGACAGACAGAGACAGACAGGTAGAGACAGACAGAGACAGACAGAGAGAGACAGACAGGTAGAGACAGACAGAGACAGACAGAGACAGACAGAGACAGACAGGTAGAGACAGACAGGTAGAGACAGACAGAGAGAGACAGACAGACAGAGACAGACAGAGACAGACAGAGAGAGACAGACAGAGAGAGACAGACAGAGACAGACAGAGACAGACAGGTAGAGACAGACAGAGAGAGACAGACAGAGAGAGACAGACAGAGACAGACAGGTAGAGACAGACAGAGACAGACAGAGAGAGACAGACAGGTAGAGACAGACAGAGACAGACAGGTAGAGACAGACAGAGAGAGACAGACAGAGAGAGACAGACAGAGACAGACAGAGACAGACAGAGAGAGACAGACAGAGAGAGACAGACAGGTAGAGACAGACAGAGACAGACAGGTAGAGACAGACAGAGACAGACAGAGAGAGACAGACAGACAGAGACAGACAGGTAGAGACAGACAGAGACAGACAGAGAGAGACAGACAGGTAGAGACAGACAGAGACAGACAGAGACAGACAGAGAGAGACAGACAGGTAGAGACAGACAGAGACAGACAGAGAGAGACAGACAGGTAGAGACAGACAGACAGACAGACAGAGACAGACAGATAGAGAGGTTACTGGCAGTAAGTTTACAGTTTGTTCCATCTCAATTAGTTTCTAAAGTAGCTCCAAACACCTGTCTGTCTCCCTACCTTTCTGTCTCCCTACCTGTCTCTGTCTCTACCTGTCTGTCTCCCCCATCTATCTGTCTCAATACCTGAGGACATTCCTCCACGTCGACACCAACTTACCTGCAGCAGATGAACACCTGGAAGCTAACTTTATAAGCTGTTAGTGTCAGGAGGACAGACGGTAACTTTAACTTAGTTTAACTCGCTGCTAACGGGAGCTAACAGGCTAACATCGGCTGCTAACTCACCGTCTCCAGTGCATGTAGCAGCATGCTGGTTAGCTTACTGAACGCCTCCATTCTCCGGATAGACCCCGTTAGACCCCGTTAGACCTGTTTAGACCTGGATAGACCCCGTTAGACCTATTTAGTCCCCGTTAGACCCGGTCCACTACGACATGTTGACAGGTATCAGCTGATCCGCGGTCCGAATCTTCTTGCGCATTTACTTGTGTATTTACGGTACAGGTGCCGGGACGGGCCAAAAAGCAAGAAGGAAAATATTTGTTGGTTTGTGGTTAACATTTTAAAAATCTGGCTTCCTTTATACTTTACCAGGATTACTGACTTGATTCTGGTTCACAGTGACTCCGGCTACTCCTGCACAATAGTTCATTTTACTGCATAACTTCCATCCACAAAGTTTTCACAGTGCTTCACCCTTTCCACATTCTATTACAGCCTTATTCTAGAAAGGATTAAAGTCTTTTCCCTCTCACAATTCTACACACAGCACCCCATAATGACAACGTGATTTTTTAGTTTGATACATTAATACATTAAAAATTAAAAAATTAAAAACTCAGAAAACACATGTATGTATGTACAGCCCTTGATAGGTCATGTGCATCCTGTTTCCACTGATCACCCCTGAGTTTTTTTTTTTTTTTTCAGCCTCATTTATTTACACCTAAACACATGGATTGACCACAACAGAGTCCAGACCTGAACCCAGAGAGAATGTTTGGGACGAGCTGGAGACTCAGACTCTGACATCATCAATACAAGATCCGAACTAAAAACACTGATGGAAGAAACCTGGAGACGAAGCTTCTGATTGAACCAATGGAGTCAAAGCTGGAGGAGCTCCGCCCACAGACTAGAGGGGAGGAGCTCCGCCCACAGACTAGAGGGGAGATTATTTTGTGTATTTTCACTTTTCACTCCATGGGTGAACCAGCTCTTACTGGCTACATCAGTGGATTTAAAGTTATTCACACGAGGTGCTACATTCCATGTCCCCTGATCTGTCGGGATAATCAGAATAAGATCCTGTAGTTTGAGATCAGAGAGAAGATCATTACAACCTTTAAACTAAACCAATCACAGTCAGTCTCCTTCTCTGTCTAATAAACAGCTGGAGGACATTTCTTCCTCTCTGTTTCTGTGGTCCTAATATGAATTCTCGCAGTAACTTGACTCTGAGTTTTCCTCTGGTGGTGTCTGGGTGCGGTCCCTTTGTTACAGGGGGGAGGGGAGGGGCGACAGGTGAGTTTACCTGTCGCCCCTCCTCCTCTGAAGATCGTCAGCTGCTCAGTTGGAGCTCAGAGTTGAGTTTGTGTGTGAAGACGCTGTGAAGGTGAGTTTGTTTTTTAGTCTTCATCAGTCACCTGATGTTTGACTGACGGTGTGTTTACTGACTGTGGGGTTTTCCAGTCACCTGTTCAATACAGAGACTCTGAGGATTATTCTGAGGGGGTCACTTCCTGCTTCAGCTGTAGCTCAGACATGCTACACACATGATGCTACACACACGACGCTACACACTGTTAGAATTATTTTTTATTCTTAGAAGTGTGTTAACCAGTTAATCAGGACAGAGAGCTCAAAGGAGATCAAATTCCTTTTAGAAGAATTAATGAACACGGATTCTAGCAACACTCCCACCCCCCACTCCACCAGTCTTGTGTGTTTTAAGTGTCTCTAAATGTGTTTTTATTTTGTTTTCGTTGTATTATTATTGTTGAATGTGTCCTGCTGTTTGATTGTTCTTTGTGAAACCTGAACATGGAGACACTGAAGGTTCATGTTACCTGAGACCAGGGTCTAGCAAGACTCGTCCATTGTTGGGAACCTGGAATATGTGTCAGGAGGACGAACGACCATTAGAGACCAATAGAGACCAGTAGAGACCACTGGAGACCAGTGAAGACTAGTAGAGACTAGTAGTGACAATTGGAGACCAGTAGAGACCATCAGAGACCACTAGAGACCAGTGGAGGAGGATGCCTGGTAACCAGGTGTGTTTTCTGTGGCCCCACACCCTCCAGGTGACATCATGGTTTTCCACCCAGAGTTTGAGCGTGCTCGTCAGAGGGCGGGGCTTCTGGTATGGAGGGTAGAAAACATGGAGCTGGTTCCTGTTCCTGAGAGTATGAATGGAAAGTTCTACAGCGGAGACGCCTACCTGGTCCTGAACAGCATTCAGAACCGGAGAGGAGGGATGCAGTACGACCTGCACTACTGGAGAGGTTAGCATGTAGCATGCAGTACGATCTGCACTACTGGAGAGGTTAGCATGTAGCATGCAGTATGACCTGCACTACTGGAGAGTTTAGCATGTAGCATGACCTGCACTACTGGAGAGCTTAGCATGTAGCGTGTAGTATGACCTGCTCAACTTTAGAGGTTAGCATGTAGCATGACCTGCACTACTGGAGAGCTTAGCATGTAGCGTGTAGTATGACCTGCTCAACTTTAGAGGTTAGCATGTAGCATGTAGTATGACCTGCACTACTGGAGAGGTTAGCATGTAGCGTGTATCATGCATTATGACCTGCACTGTTGGAGAGGTTAGCATGTAGCATGTAGTACGACCTGCACTACTGGAGAGGTTAGCATGTAGCATGTAGTATGACCTGCACTGTTGGAGAGGTTAGCATGTAGCATGTAGTACGACCTGCACTACTATTCCTGTGATTGGTCCTGTCCTGTAATTGTCCTCCAGGTGTCCACTGCTCCCAGGATGAGGCCGGAGCTGCCGCCATCCTCACAGTTCAGATGGACGATTTCCTGAAGGGGGTTCCAGTCCAGTACAGAGAAATCCAAGGCCACGAGTCCAGTACCTTCACCGGGTACTTCAAGACGGGTCTGACATACATGGTAAAGAACCACAGGACCACTAGAGACCAATTGCAGCTACACTGCGCTACCCTTCTAAATCAGAATCAACCAACCACCCAACCCCAACCCCAGTGACATGACTTCCTGTCTGTCTTCATGCAGGAAGGGGGTGTGGCTTCTGGTTTCAACCATGTGGAGACCAATGAGGTGGAGGTTGAGAGGCTGCTGCAGGTCAAAGGTCGACGTGTCGTCAGGGCAACGGAGGTCCCCGTCTCCTGGGACAGTTTTAACCAGGGAGACAGTTTCATCCTGGACTTGGGAGAGGTGAGACAGGTAGAGACAGGTAGAGAGTGAGACAGGTCTGAACACGTCTCTTTGTGCCAACAGGAAATCATCCAGTGGTCCGGTTCCCATAGCAACGGCTTTGAAAAGCTGAAGGCGACCTTGGTTAGTGGTGACATCACTGTTGTTTGATGACATCATCATTGTTTGATTACATCATACCATCATATATGATTGACAGGTGTCTAAAGGTATCCGTGACAACAGGAGTGGGCGGGCCAAGCTCTTGATCTGTGATGAAGGCAATGAGCCAGAGAGGATGCTACAGGTGATACCTTTGACCTCTATCCTCTGACTGACCTGTGACCTCTAACTGACCTCTAACCCTCTGACCTCTGACCTTTAGGTCCTCGGGGAGAAGAGGGACATACCTGAATCTGGTGGTGATGACACCAAGATGGATGCCTCCAACAGGAAGTTGGCTCAGCTCTACAAGGTGACATCTGCAGGTGTCTCTTACCTGGACGGATCAGCTGACGTCCTCTGACCGTCTGTCCTCTCCTTCAGGTGTCCAACGCAGGTGGGGATATGGAGGTAACTATGGTAGCAGAGGAGAGTCCATTCTCCCAGGATGCTTTGCAGTCCAGTGACTGTTTCCTTCTGGACAACGGAACCAACGGACACATCTTTATCTGGAAAGGTCCGAACTTTGTCCTGTGATCTGATTGGTCCGGGAGAAAGGCCCGAACTTTGTCCTGTGATTTGATTGGTCGATGTGTTGTAGGTAAGGACGCTAACCGGGAGGAACGCCAGGCGGTTCTGAACAACTCAGAGAAGTTCATCGAGCTCAAAAACTACCCAGCACATACACAGGTGACCCCTGACCCCCCCCGACCCCCCTCTGACCCCCCCCGACCCCCCTCTGACCCCTGAATCCCTCTGTCCTTTTCTTGTCCTCAGGTCCAAGTCCTCCCTGAACACGGGGAGACACCCCTCTTCAAACAGTTCTTCAAGGACTGGAGGGACCCGGAGGACACTGTCGGCATGGGGACAGCCTATGTGTCCAACAAAATTGCAAAGATAGAGAAGGTAAGCTGGTGAGATAAGGAGTGGACCTGACCCAGAACCTGAACCAGCACTAGAAATAGAACCAGAACCTGAACCAGGACTAGAACCAGAACTATCCTGTTTAATTTCCAGGTGCCATTTGATGTGTCAACACTCCACCAGTCTGAATCCATGGCGGCTCAGTACGGTATGGTGGATGCAGGGGACGGAGACAAACAGGTGGGGACGGTGTAATTTATGAATGTTTCGCTGATCAACATTTAACACTCTCCCTGTCTCTGTCTGTCCTTGTCCCTGTCCTTAGATCTGGCGTATTGAAGGGTCCGATAAGGTTCCGGTGGACCCTGCATCCTTTGGTCAGTTCTTTGGAGGAGACAGTTACATTGTCCTTTATCAGTACCAACACAGAGACAGACAAGGACACATCATCTACATATGGTGAGACATTAATGGGACTGGGACATACACTGTATTTCCAAAAAGGGGGCTCTCAGTGGGTTCCAGCGTGGTACTGTGGTGGGATGCCACCTGAGCAACAAGTCCAGACTCTACATTCCATCTGCATCCCAGCCAAACACCACGTGGTCCATGCAGAGCGTGGGATGCAGTGGTGGAAAGCAGCACCACTGGACTCTAGAGCAGTGGAGACATGGCGGGACATCTGGAAATCTGATGGACCAGTCTGGGTTTGGAGGTTCCCAAGACAACACTACTCCTGGGAACGATAAAGCAAGGCCTATAAAGACCTGGATGCGGAAGAACTGGACTGGTCTGGACAGGTCTTCTCCTCCAACATCACTAATGGGCTTCTAAACCCATGGAAAATCTCCCCAGTTATTACTTATTTTACTTATTACTTATTTTTGTTTTACTTTAATTTAATCTCATTTCATTTTTCTTGTGTTTTTTTTGAGTGTTTACTTCTATGTGCAACAAGGCTATGGTGACAAAATAGTTTCCCTCGTGGATCATGAAAGTCTAAGTGAAGGAAGGTGAAAGAATACTTTTGGAGATATAGTGGATGAGTGAAGATTTGACACCAAGACGCCCCCCGATGGTTGAGTTACAGTCATTTCCTTCCTGTCCTCAGGCAGGGGGTGGAGTCTAGCAAGGACGAGGTTGGGGCGTCAGCCATCTTGGCCATCCAGCTTGATGAAGAACTGGGAGGTAGCGCCGTTCAGGTAGATGGGCTGGGACCCTGGTCTAAGACTGGGACCATTTGACTAGGACCCTGGTCTCAGACTCAGTCTTAATGTACCAGGACATGACAATGTCCTGTCTGACCCCCAGGTCCGGGTGGTTCAGGGCAAAGAGCCGGCCCACCTCATGAGCCTGTTTGGAGGTCAACCTCTGGTGCTGTACAAGGGCGGGACATCCAGAGAGGGTGGACAGTCAGAGCCGGCGGACACTCGGCTGTTTCAGGTGCGTGCCAGTCCATCAGGAGACACCAGAGCAGTGGAGGTAAGGGGACAACCAGAGACGTCATGTCATGTCAGGAAGGCTAGACCAGTTGGTCCAGTTGGTCCCCTCTTTCTCTTTCTCCTTCTCAGGTCACCCCGTCCTCCTCCAGTCTGAACTCCAGTGACGTCTTCGTCCTGGTGTCCCCCTCGGGGTCCTGGATGTGGACAGGGAGCAGCAGCAGTGCGGTTGAGCTAAAGGGAGCTGGACACCTGGCTAGCGTCCTGCAGGTGTCCCCTGTCTCGCTGAAGGAAGGCGAGGAGGACGGTGAGGGGGATGGGTGGTGGTCTCTGAAATGTTAATGAGCAGCTGAGTGATGGAACCTGTCTCTCTGTGGTTACAGATGCATTCTGGGATGCACTGGGAGGAAAGGAAGACTACTGTCAATCTCCACGGCTGGAAAACAAGATGGAGGATCATCCTCCTCGTCTGTTCGCCTGCTCCAACAAGACCGGAAACTTCCTGGTAAGCTTGGTCACATGATCAGAACTTTGTCCCTTGGCGGGGGGTAGGGTGGAGGGGTGGTAGGATGGATGGTGGATGGGTGGAGGTGGGGTGCGGGTTTTTTCTTCCTTGGATTTTCTTTGTGGTTGGGACCTAGTTGGAGGATTTTCTTTATCAGACTTCATTTTGTATTCAGATGGACGAGGTTCCAGGTGAACTGACCCAGGACGACCTCGCATCTGATGATGTCATGATCCTGGATACCTGGCACCAGGTGAGTCTCTGTGTCCTCAATGTGTCCTCACCTGGTCTGTCCTCTCTGTGTCCTCACCTGGTCTGTCCTATCTCAGGTGTTTGTCTGGATCGGTAATGAGGCTCATGAGGAGGAGAAGACAGAGGCCATGCACTCAGGTGAGACAACTAGCAACTAACTAGCTAACAGCTAACAACTCCCTGCTTGCCAAGCTACCTGCTAACAGCTAAAAACTCCTTGCTAACAAAGTTACCTGCTTACAGCTACATGGTAACAACTAACAATTCCCTGCTAACAAAGTTACCTGCTCTCAGCTAAAAACTCCCTGCCACCAAAGTTAGCTAACTAGCAGGTAATAGCTAGCAGCTAAAATCTACCTTTGTGTTTTCCTGCAGCTATGCGATACATCGAGAGCGACCCTGCTGACCGAGACCCTCGGACTCCGATAGTGAAGGTGAAGCAGGGATTTGAACCGCCAACCTTCACTGGCTGGTTCCTAGGGTGGAGCCATGATTTCTGGAGTGTCGATCTGATGACCCGCCTCTGTCAGAGCCTGTGACATCATCACTGACCTCATAAACAAATAAAAGCAGATCACCATGACAACAGATTGACAGTGGGTTGGTTTATTGAAGTGTCTCCGTTCATAAATATCAACGATAAATAACAACAGGTGGAGTCTTTACAGGATGAGATCACGAATAGTTGTCACAATTTAAAATTTTCACCATTGTACAATA
The DNA here is from genome assembly GCF_022458985.1 of Mugil cephalus. NCBI lineage: Eukaryota > Metazoa > Chordata > Actinopteri > Mugiliformes > Mugilidae > Mugil > Mugil cephalus. The sequence continues at coordinate 43,436 of NC_061777.1, read as the reverse complement.
AAATCTGAAGAATTCTCTCAAACAACACAAACAAGCGTCTACCTCTGCTCTGTGCTAAACTAGGCTAACACTTCCCCTCTACCGCCATTTGTTTTGCTAAGCTAGGCTAGCCGGAGGAAACCGAAGTTGCTCAGACAGAAATATTGTCTCTTTAAATGATGATCTAATGGAAAGTGCCTAAAAATGAGAAACAGGTCTGAACTAAACACCAGAGACATTCGACCAATCAGAGAGGAATCATGTGATTGGAAAAGCAAACCAGAGCCACAGTTATCCAGAGTGGAACCAGAACTGGGCCTCCATTTAGGCTCTAATCAGGAAGTACCAAATGTAAACAGGATATGATGTCAGAGAAAACATGCATAACAAAACCAGGAAATGATGGGTAACCTAGCGACAGGGTTGACTGACAGGTCTGCATTGGTTGGTGAGTAAGTTGGCCCCACCCCCCTCAGCCAGACAGCCAATAAGAGCTCAGCAGTTGCCGGAGTTCCGGAACTCTCCGTTCTCTGTGATCTGCAGGGAGGACGTGTTGCTAGGAGACAGGCCGTTCCTCTGTGATGTCACAGCGTAGCGTTCCTTGAGCTGAGTCAGAGCCGCCATGAGGCGAGAGTTAGCAGCATCCAGGCTAGCAATCCTCTTCTCCTGAGAGACACACAGGTGGACAGGGACAAGTTAGACAGAGACAGGCAGAGAGACAGGCGAGACATGTGAGACCGGTACCTGTGCCTCTATGATCTTCTGCTTGGAGTCGACCACAGCCTGCATGTCAGAGTGGTCCTTCTTCAACTCCTCCTCTACTGCCATCAACCTGTACACAGAAAGAGTGACAGACAGGTAGAGAGACAGGTAGAGAGAGAGACAGGTGGACAGACAGACAGGTGGACAGTTGACCTGCTTATGATGCTGTTCATCTGCAGGTCCTTGTCATCCTGTAGCCTCCTCAGTCTACTCTCTGTGTCTTCCAGCCGAGCCTGAAACAAACACACTACTGTTGGTCCAGGTGTGGACAGGTGAGGACAGACGAGGACAGGTGTGTCATGGACAGGTGTGGACAGGTGTGGACAGTTGGACCTGGTACTCCTGCAGCATCCGTTGGTTCTGTTGGTCCTGGACCATGAGACGAGCTTCACATTCTTCCTGACGCAGACCTGCAACTCTCAGCTTCTCCTGGAGCAGCGCCACCTCCTGCTGGTACTGGACACACAACCAGGTCGAGGACGTTGGTCAGAATCACTCTATGAACTCTTTAAAGGTCATTAAAAACTAATGTCATTTTAAAAATAACTCCCTGTCGGACTCTCTTATAAAAGGGCTCCCAGCCTCTGGTCTCAGGACCAGAACCTCCTCTAGAGGGGACCTCTTTGGTCTGAAGGCCAGTCAGATCGGGACCAGTCCTCCTCTCTCCATGAGGGAGTGTCCCAAATTAAATCAGACCAGTCTCTATCTTCTTACTGATGTTCTGTCTGTGATGTCTCTGGTTGGACCTATTGTCCTGTTCTGTGTTACCTGTCCAGGGACTGAGGATGACTTAGACCTGGGGTGGGGACCCAAACCGATGGAAAGATAAAGTAGGGACCCCCTACCAACTATATGTGTTCTATATTAAACTTGGCCTTGTGCTATTTATAAATATTCAATTCAATTCAATTCATTTCAATTTTATTTATAAAGCACATTTCATGCACAAGGCTCAATGTGCTTTACAAGAGGTAAACATAGTTACAATACAAACATTTTCACCACATACACACTTAAACTCACACAACCACACATGCACACATACAGCTCAGCAGAACACTTTTGAAAAAGGATTTTTAGAGTTTTTAATCTGTTTTTAAAGATGGCTCCTGATGTGGATGTGTAACTGTGTCAGGCAAGGTGTTCTATGTTTGTGGGGCATTTATACTAAAAGCTGCCTCCCCTTCTTTGGATCTGGTGCGAGGGATGAGTAAATGGCTGCTGCCTGTTGACCGAAGTGTTGTTGCTGGGGTGTAAGTGATGAGCATATCTGTGATGTACTGAGGTGCTCGACCATGTCGTGCTTTATAAACCAGGAGCAGTATTTTGAAATTGATTCTTGTCCTAACAGGTAACCAGTGTAAAGATTTAAGGGGGTGATGTGTTGATATTTTTTGGTACCAGTCAGAATATGTGCAGCTGCATTTTGAATTAGTTGTAACCTCTGAATACTTGAATTCGGGAGCCCAGTGAATAAACCTTTACACTAATCTAATCTACTTGTTATAAATGCGTGGATTCATTTTTCCAAGTCTGATTTTGACAGAAAGCCCCTCAATTTGGAGATATTTTTGAGATGATAAAAAGATGATCTTGTAATGTGATTGATATGACGTCTGAAATTTAGATTGCTGTCGATAATTACGCCCAGATTCCTTGCTTCAGTTTTGCTATGAAGAGGGAGAGAGTTGAGATGTTCTGAGATTTTCAGTCTCTGAGCCTGTGCACCAAAGATGATTATTTCTGTTTTGTCTTTGTTTAGTTGTAAAAAGTTTTCTGACATCCATTGATTCATATCTTTGATACACTGAGTGAGGGATATTATGGGTGACAGGTCATCTGGGTGTAGTGAAATGTAAAGTTGCGAATCATCTGCATAATTATGGTAACTAAGATTATGTTTGTGTATGACATGAGAGAGTGGAAGCATGTAGAGATTGAATAGCAGTGGTCCAAGAATTGACCCTTGAGGTACCCCACACGTAATGTTCCTTTTGTTTGAACTGAATTCACCAATGGAGACATAAAACTGCCGATCATAAAGGTTGGTTCTGAACCAATTTAGAACTGGGCCAGACAAGCCAACCCACCTTTCAAGCCTTTCCAATAAGATTTTGTGGTCAACGCTGTCAAACGCAGAGCTAAGATCAAGTAGAACAAGAATCGAGATTTTTTTGGAGTCTGTGTTTATACGTAGATCATTTAAAATTTTAATAATATATATAATTATTATCATTCTGCATTCAATGTTAAGCCATTCGAATAATACAGGTTCAAATTTCAAACATGTACAACAGTAGGGGGACATGCAACTGCCATAAACATATATACTTTTACCGGGGAACCTGACAGAGTCAGCGTGTAATATGCAGCCTCGTGATTGGACCAGCAGCAATAGGGGCGGGTCCTACGGGAGGCTTAGATTGACAGGTCTTGGCTAGTGTGACTGTTGAGACAACTCCTGTATCGCTGAATGATTGAAGTACCGACTGAAACCTCCATTCATCCCTTCACTGAAATATATTGGATCCATGTACATGTGCATTTAAATAAATTTAAATTTTTCGGAGAAATTTAAAAATATATATGAAAAATGTATAGATGTTCATTAATGTCCCTATCAGATAAATTAATAAAATAAAATAAAGACCAGGGTAGACCCAGTCAGAACCAGTTAGACCCAGTTAGATCCAGTTAGACCCAGGAAGAGCCATCAGAACCAGAACCAGCTCTCACCTTCTCCACCAAGGCGTCGTCGTGGCGTTCGTCTTCCTCACCATAGGAGGCGGCGTTCATGTTGAGGAGCCAGGCGGCGGTCCGGTCCAAGGCGCAGGGAGATGGAGCCTGGAGAAAGAGAGAAAACGGTTGGACCTGGTCCTGATCTGGGTCTGACCTGGTCCAGTTGTTGTTGCTATGGTGACTGTGTTCAGGTTACCTTGGCGACAGGCCGCTGTTTCTCCGGGCTGTCCCCTTTGGATGAGGACGACGTCTGTCTGAGTCGGGACTGGCCACTGCTCGGCCAATCAGGGCTCGATGACATCATACTGCCAGAGGCGGGGCGTGGAGGGAAGGCTCCGCCTCCACTTCCACCTCCGCTGAGCATGCTCGGAGGCGTGCGGCCTCGAGGAGGCCCTGGTGGAGCTGAGGAAGGGGGGGGTGGCTGATCGATCCGTCTCTGAGGACCCGTGGAGTTCTGCCGTGGGGGGGCGGAGTTACCTGAGGAGTAACAGTTGACCAGTCAGAGCGACCCTTTAAAAGCAAACTGAGGAAGTACAGAAGGACCACTTATTGAGCCTTAAACATTTTAAAAGTGTATCTAGTCTATAAATCCCTTCATGGTCTGCCCCCCTCCTCAGTTAAACCCATAAGAACCAGTTAGACCCATGTAAAACCATCAGCACCAGTTAGACCCCAGTAGACCCAGTATAATGTAGGGCTAATGTAGGCCGGTTCATACCGAATACCGGTATTTTTTCCGTTATGATATGAATTTTCAATATACCAATATACCACCTTGGCCCCTTCTTAAAAATGGTTTGGTCCACGGTTTGTTCTTCCGCATGTGAATTAAGTGATTGAACTCCAGCAGGCAGAAGAAGGTTTATTTAAGTTGATGCCCCAAAAAACACAAATCTGAGCACCAGAAAAGACTTGAGAGGGAGGCCAGGAGTAGGAGCAGCAGAGCAGGGACCAGGATGCCCGAGCCTACTGGTCATTAGGTGAGAGGAGGGCTACAATAGAAGACCAGTGAGCATCAAGGCCACGGTCCAGAATGAAACATCACAGATCCAAGAGTACATCAAGAAAATGGCCGCAAATGATGAGCTGCTAAGAGTCTTTCTATCTGTCTATCTAAATAAATACCAATAAGTGTGTTCAATACCCTTTCCCTGTGTCATTTTACATTATTACGCATAACTTAATTTCTGAACTCATTTGTTTTGGTTTATTTCTATGTATAGATTACTGGGGTTCTTAGCAACATCTGGTGAAAATTTCATGCCAGTATCACCTTTAGAAATATGTTTACAATGAAAAAGTGTGATGTGTTTAACACTTATTTTACCTGTTGTAAATAAATCACATCATTAGATGGGGCTACCTAGGTCTGATTTTACTCATTTAAACGATTAAACTCTTTAATCAGATTAATCATGATGATGGAGTAATCTTGGGTTAATTTTAAAAGCCCTAAATACAATAAATAGATGGACTGGTACCTCCCAGCGTCTCATTGAGAGACAGAGCTCGTCTGGAGTATTCTTCACCGCTGCTGCTGCTCGACATGGCTGACATCCTCTCCCCCCTCTCCCCCCCGCCCAGCCCCACCGACATCTGGGTAAGAAACGCCGGTTTGGTTGCCATGGCGTTCCTGTCCTCAGGGTTTCCCTGCGACCCCACTGAGCCATCCGACGGTGTGGCGTCACTCTGCTGTGGTTGCCGTGGCGATGTGGTGGTCATGTGATAGACAGGGTTTTGAAAAGAGAGGGGGAGGAGCCCCGTTCGCCGCTGCCATTGGCCATCGTCGAGGCCGTCGCTAGGGGAGGAGTCCTGCAGGTCCACCAGAGACAGGCTACGGTTCTCATTGGTCAGCTCCAGCCCCTCCCTCCGCCCCTCATTGGTCAGTTCAAAAGCTGCCTCATTCTCATTGGGCTCCGAGTAGGAGGAGCTTGCAGCCGGAGACCCCTGCAGGCCTATAGGAAGGGACAGATCAACAGGTCAGAGGTCACTGGTCAATGGACTCGGAAGCTGATTGGCTGAAGATGAGTCACCTGATGCAGGCTGTAGGCTGGACCCTTTGGTCACGAAGAACAGATCCTTGTTCTCAGGAGTTGGAGATGGGAGTCTGGTGAAGTCCACCAAGCTGCAAGAAGAGAAGGAACACGTCACAACCAAGAAGTAACACATCACAACCAGGAAGTAACAGCAGGAAGTAGCACGTCAAAACAAAGAAGTAACACATCACAACCAGGAAGTAACACCAGGAAGTAACATGTCACAACCAGGAAGTAGCATGTCACATCCAGAAAGTAACACCAGGAAGTAACACTTCACAACCAGGAAGTAACACATCACAACCAGGAAGTAACACATCACAACCAGGAAGAAGCACTGCCGTGGTGCAGCTACAGGCGTGAATGACTAACCCTCCATCCAGCCCCACACCACCCTGCAGACCAACCGACGGATTACAGGGTGCCAACGGCGGAGACAGGGGCGGGGACAGAGGGGGCGGGGACAGAGGGGGCGGCGAGACCACACGATGAGTCTCCGGAGAAGAAACAGACATGGCGCCAGCGCTGGTCACACCACCCGGGTTAGCAAGGGCCGCCGAAACCTCTCTGAGGATCCGAGGAAGAGGACCAAGTTTCGACAGACATGACTGTAGAAAGAGAGACAGATAGGTAGAAAGAGGTGTTAGGTGTTAGTCAGCTGTCAGTCAGCTGTTAGCCAGGTGTTAGTCAGCTGTCAGTTAGCTGTTAGCTAGGTATTAGCCAGCTGTCAGCCAGCTGACTGTCAACTGTTAGCCAGCTGTCAGTCAGCTGTTAGCCAGCTGACTATCAGCTTTTAGCCAGGTGACAGTCAGCTGTTAGAAGGTATTACCTGGTCGATCTCAGTGAGCAGGGTGTGGAGGCTGGACAGTTCTCTGCCGAGGTCGATGTATCCGTCGAAGCCGGCCGTGTGGTTGAGTCCATCGGGGTTGGAGATCTCCTGGAGGAAGCGCTGCATGCTGCTCCACTGCCGTTCCACAAAGTCATTCATGAACAACATGTACTCCTCTTTAGTGCCGAACCTGCAGTGACAGATAAGTCAACACACCTGGCCCAGGTAGCCATGTATCCGGGTTTACCTGTCCGGAGGACGTACTTGCTGAAGTTGGCGAGGTTCTGGATGACCTTGGCGATGAGTGTCAGGGTGCGAGCCGTGCGCTCATCTGGAAACTCCTGCATCAGGTCGAAGAGCGAGGGCGACATCACGGCCGGACACAGGAAGCGCAGGAACAACGAGGCGCTAATCAAACGCTCGCTGATGTCTGGTCGTCCCCGGTTACCACACTCCTGTCGCCACGATGCAAACACCTCCTTCAGCTCACGGGGGAACACCCTGAAGGGGGGTATTAGTAGTAACTGTGTAGTAGTAGCTGTGTAATATTAGTTGTGTAGTAGTAGAAATTTTGTAGTATTAGCTGTATAATATGAGTAATTGTGTAAGAGTAGCTGTGTAGTATTAGTTGTGTAGTAGTAGTTGTGTAGTAGTAGCTGTGTTGTAGTAGTAGTAGTTGTGTAGTAGTAGCTGTGTAATAGGAGTAGCTGTGTAATATTAGTTGTGTAGTAGTAGTTGTGTAGTGGTAGTTGTGTAGTAGTAGCTGTGTAATAGGCGTAGCTGTGTAGTACCGGTATGAATCGAGGATCTTGCAGAAGGCCAGTTCACAGCACATCCTCAGGTTGGCCTGATGCTCCGAGAGGTCAGAGGTTGCACAACGAGATGGGTCGACCTCACAGTTCTCATCAGACTCATAGAGAGCTTTGATGAATTCACCTGAACACACACACATACAGGTAAAGACAGTACCAGAGAACAGTTAACAGAACTGTGGCATCTCAGGTGTCTCAGGTGTCTTTCTGTGGGCAGTACCGAGGGCGTCCTGCAGGTACTTCTGCCCAATCAGCTTCAAGTATTCCTCGATACTTTTTGTTGCCAGCGTGTTCTCTCTGAAGATCAGCTGGTCGTTGTCACGGCAACGGTCCACCTCTGACATCATCAGGTCGGTCAGGAAGTCCTGCAGAGACAAAAACGGTGATCATTGCGTCCAGCGTCCAGCGTCCCGGCGGGACAGGGCCCTTACCTTGGCCTTGCCGGTGCTGTGGAGGATGTGGACGAGGACGGACGCCAGCTCCTCTTTGGCTCTGAGGCTGATGGACGTCTCCAGGGTGGAGCAGAGCAGGAGGTAGTTGGAGCTGATGTACTCAGCAAACTCCTTGTACTGCTCCATGGGCAGGATGAGGACGCTCTGGTAACGGGCCTTGACCCGCACCGTGGGCACCGAGGACTTCCCTGGGGGGACAGGGTGGGACATCAGGAGACAGAGTGACACAGAGTGGGACATCAGGAGACAGGTTAGGACTAGTCCTACCTCGGCTGGTACTAGGCGTGCTCACTGAGTACCACTTCTCCACTAGTTGTCTTCCGGTCACCATGGCAACGGGGACGTTGACCAGGCCGACGTAGCTGCTCTTGTCCTTCTTCCTCTTCCTGTCCGTGTCCTTGTAGAGGTGCAGCGTGATGGACGCGATGGACGGGACGCTGCTGAAGTCAAAGCGCTCGCCCCAGAAGACGTTGTCTGTCTTCAGTTTACAGGACGTCCTTGCGTAGAGACAGTCATCCAGACACAGCTCACAGAAGTACCTGGAGGGGACAGGACATTACTGGAGGACAAGTCTCTTAGGACATGTCTACCAGGACATGTGGTGCCTGCGTGTCCGCCTACCGTTTCTTGGCCGGTAGGTCCTTGGCCTCGACCACCCACACCGTGAGGACGTTCTCCAGCCTGCGACTGTTGTCCTTGTTGGGGTGGACGGCTCGTCTCAGGTTCTCCATCCATTTGTCTCTTTCTGCTGCCGAGCGACACGAGAAACACTTGGTGCCCGTTGAGGTCGTTACCTAGGAGACACGGACAGGTCATCACCACGGAAACGCCAGGCGGGCATGTCCCCGTGAGACGGCGAGTTACCTCAAAGCAGTAGTCCTGTCCCAGCAGGGACGAGTGGACGGGTTTGATGATCACTGATTGGTCCATCCTGAGCTCCAGGGACAAAACACAGCCGGCGCTTAGCAACGATTCCTGGCTACCGCAACGCAGCCGGCGCATCACACACCTGGACAGACGGGGGACACCTGGTTATACCACCTGGTTAGCTGGGGACGGACATGGACGAGACGTCACTGAGACGGACGCCTTCATCAGTTCTTTATCGACTCCCCCTCTGAATCTCTGATGGTGGTTTCTAAAACAGGGATCAGAGCTGGAGTCAGTAAACTGGTCTCTGGGTCCTGGTCTCTGGTTTCTAGGTCCTGGTCTCTGGTCTCTAGGTCCTGGTCTCAGGTCTGTGGGTCCTGGTCTCAGGTCTCTGGTCTCTGGTCTCTGGGTCCTGGTCTCAGGTCTCTGGGTCCTGGTCTGTGGGTCTCTGGTCTCTGGTCTCTGGGTCATGGTCTCAGGTCTGTGGGTCCTGGTCTCTGGTCTCTGGGTCATGGTCTCAGGTCTGTGGGTCCTGGTCTCTGGTCTCTGGTCTGTGGGTCCTGGTCCCGGTTGTCCTCCCTGATCAGTGGTTTTCTGTTCAGTCCCTTGAGTTCCCTTCACATTGTCCATGGTGTGAAATGTTCTTCCTTCCACTATTAAACACAGCCCTGAGTTCTACTGCTGCTTTTCTTCCAAACGTTTCTCCATCAATCAGGATTTATTTCTTCCTGGTAGAACATGGTTCTCCACTGTCCTTCCAGTCTGGAATAAAGGTCTTAAGCCAGTTTCAGTAGTTTCTAGATGTTTGATTTGACCGTTTTCCACCAGACTAACATCTCCTCCACCAGACTAACATCTCCTCCTCCAGACTAACATCTCCTCCACCAGACTAACATCTCCTCCTCCAGACTAACATCTTCTCCTCCTCCAGACTAACATCTCCTCCTCCAGACTAACATCTTCTCCTCCTCCAGACTAACATCTTCTCCTCCTCCAGACTAACATCTCCTCCTCCAGACTAACATCTTCTCCTCCTCCACAGGATGTGGAAGAAACGAGAAGCTGCTCATTGCATCAGTTAGCCTCTCACAGAGGGCTAATACTATGTGACGTTAGCTAATGTGCAGCGTAGCCACATGCTACCAGAGCAGCTAACACACACACACACACACACACACACACACACACACACACACACACACACACACTTATGTAAATGAGCACAAGGCTGCAGCAGATCTGAGGACAAAGGCAGTTAAAGACGATCGGACTCACCGAGCATCCTGAATGAATGAGGAGGAGGAGGAGGAGGAGGAGGAGGAGGAAGGGGGAGGGGGGTTATGAATCCATGCTCTCCTTCACCAACGAACGGGGGGAAGGTAGAAGAAAGATGGAGGAGCTGCTGATCCTGGTGCTGTTTGGTTTAAGGACTGAGGACACGTCTGTCCTCCCGTCTGTCTCTGTATGTCTCTGTCTGTCCTCCCGTCTGTCTCCGTATGTCTGTTAGCTCGTCCTGATGCTACAGCAGCTAGTGCTCTGCCTCTGTCTCTGCCTCTGTAGCCCCTCCCCTGCAGAGACCCCCCCCCCCCGGTAGAGAACACGTATGTGACATGTTGTTCTACATGTGGATATTGCAGAGCTGCAGCAGAGGAACATGAGAACATACATGTTCCATGAACCTGCTTCTTCTACATGCTACAGTCAGTCACAGGACGTTCTACGTTCTACGTTCTATATTCTATGTTCTATGTTCTACTCCCTGTGTCATTGAGAGTTTTCTCTTATTTTTACTACTTAGATACAAACTGAAGACATCAGATCTGTGGAAATAAAATGTTAAATAACTCTAAATGTGTTTTATATTTTCGGTTCCTCAGAGGACGCCCTTAGCTTTGTGGAGAACCCTGTTCCTTCTCTCCATGAGCTCCAGGATGTATTGTAATGGTTCCAGTCGACAGCTGAGCCTTGTAGAGGTTCTAGTCTTCTTAGTGGGTCTGGTTCTCAGTTCATATCAGCTTAGTGAGGAGGAAGCATAGTCCATCACTACTTTAAGAACTGCGTGGTTCTGGTTCTGTGCCTGGCTCTGGCTCTGTATCTGGTTGTGGTTCTGGTTCTGTAACAGTTTCTGGATCTAGTTCTGGTTCTGAGTGTCACCTGGTATCAGCGGTTCCCATGGGATCCGTCTTCGTGCTGCTCTGACGAGAAAGTTTGGGCTGAGATCGAGTTCGACGAAGAGACTGTTTCAACCTCCGAGACAGAAAACTCTGAGGAAGAGGAGGAGGAAGAGGAGGAGGAAGAGGAGGGAGAGGAGGAGTTTAACCTCAGTGTTTCAGACCTTTAAGTGTCTTTTAAGCGTCTTCATGGACCATAAAGTTCATTTCTAGGGTTCCGGCTGTGGAACCGGGGTTGGAACCTGCTGGAGCTCTGTCTCTGTATTTATCTGTGTTTATTTAGTAATGATCAGTCTGACCTACAGGTGGCGCCACTAATCAGTATCTGTTGCCACGGTAACGGGGAGGGGGGCTCACCGTCACTCTGGTGGTGGGCGTGTCTGAGGCGGGACCACTGGGCATGCTCAGTCTGCGCATCCCCCTCTCTGGAGCATCTGCAACAGACACAGTGCATCATGGGAGTCACTGTAGTTTGAAGCAGCAGTTGCCATAGCACCGGCAGTGGAAGTGCAGGGGTTGCCATGGTGACAAGCAAAGGCGAAGGAGGAAACAATTAAAACAATTAAGACAAATAAAATATTTAAAATAAACATTTTCTGTCTTGATTTATGTTGGGCTCCACTGAGCAGGAGACGATCCTTTCACCCAGCTCTTCCTCTGACCTTTGACCCTCAGGACGTCCCGTGTCCACAGCAGCTGTCTGCCACTGCGTTGCCATGGTAACCGGCCTCAGATATTATGGGATTATATATTATGGGATTATTATAGTGACATGAAGATTAAACAGACGACTTCATCTCTGCAGCAGAGACATCTCTCCTCCTTACCGTCCCAGTCCTCCACGTCCAACTCTACATCCATCATCTGGGTCTCCGTCCTCCTGTCTGTCTCTCTCCTCCTGTCTCCTGTCTGTCTCTGTCCTCCTGTGTCTTTGTCTCTGTCCTCCTCCCTCTCTTTCCTCCTGTTTCTGTCTGTCTCTGCCCTCCTGTCTCTGTCCTTACCTTTGTGGGCGGGGCAAGGAGCTGCTGATGTCACATGGAGCGTGTATCTTAGTAACCAGACGGTACAAGACTCCGCCCTCTCAGCCAGAAGCAGAGGATGAACCTGAAACAAGAACAATTAACATTTATAATCATAAATAAGACCAGTCAACATAATCATAATAAATAATAATAATAATAATAATGTTGGACATGTCTCGTACCTCCAGGTCGTCTAACATCAGCAGCTGCGTCTCTGATAGGACACAGAACATGGTCCTCCAGACGTCAGGCTCCGCCCTCCGGCCACAGGACAACCAATGGATGGAGGCAGAGTTCAGCTCTGAGACAGCAAGGGACACATGGGGACATGTATCTCACTGAGGGACATGTGTCTCTTACTGAGGGACATGTGTCTCTGACTCACCGATCACATTCATCCAGCCCAGATGTTGACACCTTGACAGGTGTTTGACCAACGTCTCCATGGCAACGGGCAGGAGACACCCCTGAGACAGACATGAAGACAACCACAGACATGAGGACAGGTGGACAAACACAGACATACAACATAGACAAATGGACAGGAGACACCCCTGAAACATGGACATGAGGACATGTAAACTTACGGACAGGTAGAGGTTCGTCTCCTCAGTTGTCACATTGTCAGACGTTGTCTGTCCCCACCTGTCCACAGAGTCTCCAGTGACCCCGTCAGTGACCACCTGTCTCTGTCTGTCTCCACTAGTGTGTCTCTGTTTCGCTGTCTGTCTCCACCTGTCCTAATGTCCACAGAGACCCTGTCTCTTTCTCTCTGTCTCCGTGTGGACACCTGAGTGGTTTGCTTCCTCGTTAACTCCTTAATTGTCTTAAGGGATTATCACCTGTCACTCTCACTGACACGTCTGTCCCAGTCTGTCCCTGGAGACAAACGTCCTCCGTCTGTATCTGGAGACAAACGTCCTCAGTCTGTCTCTGGAGACAAATGTCCTCAGTCTGTATCTGGAGACAAATGTCCTCACTTCTCCAGTAAACACACTCACACACTGAGGTCAAAGGTCAAAGATCTTTTAATCTGAGCAGCAGCTGATTGGTCACATGATCAAAACAAACATACAAGAGACCAATGGGAGGAAGGGAGGGGGTTACCGTGGCAACGAGCTGCAGATTTAAAGTGACATGTCTCAGAGACGTTAGCGCTGTTAGCACTGTTAGCATTTCTCATTCAAACCAACGGATGGAGCCGTGTGATTGGAGGGCTGTGATGCTGATTGCATAGATCCTGAATGAGACACTAGTGCAATAAAACAGGAAGTAGCTGAAGGCAGCAACGCACGGCATTCTGGGAAACCGAGCCTTGAAGGTATTAATAGTTTTATTGATCTGTGATCATCATGTTACAGAGGACATTAGGAGGACACTTTCAATGTCAGGTGTCCTTCAAGGGACAAACAGGACAAACACTTCACAAGTGAACATGTGACCTGTGACTGGACAGATGAGGGGACAGATGATGTGTTGACAGCTTGGGTCTCTATGTATTGACAGATGAGAGGAAAAAAGCTTCAAGTGAACAGTCTTGAGGTCATCTAACTGTAACAATCAACGGCAAAGTAACACGTCAATGAGTCAACACGTCAATGAGTCAACACGTCAACACGTCAACACATCAATGAGTCAACACGTCAATGAGTCAACACGTCAATGAGTCAACACATCAATGAGTCAACACGTCAATGAGTCAACACGTCAATGAGTCAACACGTCAATGAGTCAACACGTCAACACATCAACACGTCAATGAGTCAACACGTCAACACGTCAACACATCAATGAGTCAACACATCAATGAGTCAACACGTCAATGAGTCAACACGTCAACACGTCAACACATCAATGAGTCAACACGTCAATGAGTCAACACGTCAACACATCAACACGTCAATGAGTCAACACATCAATGAGTCAACACGTCAATGAGTCAACACGTCAATGAGTCAACACATCAACGAGTCAACATTTGGTTGGATTAAACGTCTCTTAACACTGATTGAACAGGACCATCAACTTTGACTCCTCCCCCTTCCAGACACACCTGCTGGGACAGGTGTTTACAGGTGTCCATCTTAAAAACTAAACGTGACCTCAGATTAAACAGAGGCAGGGCTATTGCCATAGAGACAGACTGGGAGGAGGAGTCAGAGCATGTGAGTCGCCGTGGTAACGTCCTAATAAGGTGTGGTCCCCTCCCACTCCAGCAGATACTGGACCGTCCCCTGAGCTGTGACACGGCGAGCCAACACCTGGCAACGCTCTCCATTGGTCAGTCTGCCCGCTGCTCCAAAGTACGATGAGATGGACGAGTGGAGGTGGGAGGAGTCAGAGGGGATCTGGGAGGGGTCTGAGAGGAGGTGGGAGGGGTCTATGGTCAGGTGGGTGGGGCTTGATGCTTCCTGGTCCTCTGAGATACCAGCCGGATCTTCACCGAGCTCCTCCCCTGCCTCGCTGCGATTGGTCCACTGGCTGTAGTTGTTGCTTGGCAACTTCCTCTTCCTGCTGCCCACCCTTCTCCTGACAACACAGAGGTCAAAGATCAAAGGATGAGTAATGTAGCATAATTCTATGTTAGCTTAGCATGAGGGTGTGCTAGCCGTATGATAGCTAGTAAATGGTAAATGGTCTTATTAGGCTTTTCTATATCAAAGGTTCTTAACGCTTTTACAGCAGAGAATTACCATTCGTCCAAGCTTTTACACATTCACACACATTCTCAAATCCCTTTCACCACCAGGCGTTACACTGGAGAACTGGGGTTCAGTGTCTTGCTCAAGGACAACTTGCTTATGGACACTCGGGGATCGAACGCTAACCCTTCGTCATGACATGCTCTACTACCATGAGCCATGTAGTCACTCACATGGACATGTGACTGGTTCATTGTCTCGGTTTCTACTTTACTAGGTTTATAGACCAAGTAAAACCTAGCTGTTCATGTTTGGTTCACAGAGGAAAGTACGCAAGAGGAAGGAGCTAGCCAGAGGGTTCTAGCTTAAGACTGAGAGCTGCTAGGGAGACTAGTAAGAGAGAGTGTCAGTTGGTTCACGAGGAAAACGCTAGCAGAGGAGAGAGCTAGCAGAGGAGAGAGCTAGCAGGGAGAAGCTAGCAGAGGAGAGAGCTAGCAGAGGAGAGAGAGAGCTAGCGGGAGGAGAGAGCTAGCAGGAGGAGAGAGCTAGCGAGAAGCTAGCAGGAGGAGAGAGCTAGCAGAGGAGAGAGCTAGCGAGGAGAAGAGCTAGCAGGAGGAGAGAGCTAGCAGGAGAGAGAGCTAGCAGGAGGAAAGAGCTAGCAGAGGAAGAGCTAGCAGGAGGAGAGAGCTAGCAGGAGGAAAGAGCTAGCAGGAGGAGAGAGCTAGCAGTACGGACAACATCAGCAAGCAATAGCAGATGTAGCAGTGGTGTAAGCAACAGTGAGGTATCAGTTATGGAGACAGGAGAAAGAGACATGTAAGACATTAATACTGGGTGGAAGACTAGCAGGAGGAGAGAGCTAGCCAGCTACACGTGACCAACCATCCATCAACCAATCAGGACATGATGTGTCAGTGGTTGCTAAGCAACAGTGAGGCTATATTCAGTCTATGGAGACAGGAGACAGTTTAGAGACATTTAGACATTATTACTGGTTGGACACCTGATAGTTGTGGACATGGTCCTAAATAGTTTTAATGGAAATAGTTGTAAATAAGTAAATGTGTTGATCAGCTTTAGAAATGTCCAGGTTAGATTTACATTCTAAGTTCTAGAAATGGTTGTGGTTTTCACAGTGAATAATGATAAAGATGGAGGACATGATAAAGATGGAGGACACGATAAAGATGGAGGACATGATAGAGATGGAGGACATGATAAAGATGGAGGACATGATAGAGATGGAGGACATGATAAAGATGGAGGACATGATAGAGATGGAGGACATGATAAAGATGGAGGACATGATAGAGATGGAGGACATGATAAAGATGGAGGACACGATAAAGATGGAGGACATGATAGAGATGGAGGACATGATAAAGATGGAGGACATGATAGAGATGGAGGACATGATAAAGATGGAGGACATGATAGAGATGGAGGACATGATAAAGATGGAGGACATGATAGAGATGGAGGACATGATAGAGATGGAGGACATGATAGAGATGGAGGACACGATAGAGATGGAGGACACGATAGAGATGGAGGACACACCTGAGGTGGTAGGAGGTGCTGGTCGTGGCAGAGCCTGAGGTGGAGGCGTCGGTTGAATCCTGATCGATACTGACCGTTCTACTGGAGTTACTGAGGAAGAGCAGCATCGTCACACATGTGTCAGGTGTCACTGGTTAATGCTGTTACCATGGTAACCGGTCTTACCTTTTGAGGCTGTGCAGTTCGTCCAGGGTGAAGTCAAAGATGTTGGCCATGTGGTGGTTGGACGTCCAGCTGAAGGACAGCTCGTTCTACAAACAGTCATCAACACAGATCAATACGGCTCCAACTCAACCGTCAATAAAAAAGAGAAGAAGAGTCTCACGTTAGGAATAGCGTCCTCCAGGAGCCACTTGGACTTCTTCTTCTTCCTCTCGACTGGACCACTGCACACAAACTAGAGTTTAGGACTACAACCTGGAATATCTGCAGAGTTTAGGACTACAAACTGGATTAGTTCTGGGAACAGAAAATGATCTGAGAAACAAGTCAACAGGTAAACACTGGGAACTACCTGGTCACCGTCTTCTTTCGGCCTCGTGCTCCGTCGTTCTGAGCGCGCTCAGGAAAAAGCTTGGAGGGGGGGTTGGGAGGGACTCGGGTCCTCAAACGAAAGATGCACTTCCTCTTCTTGATCTCCTTCCCACAGAGAAACCTGAACACACACACATCCAGATGTTGAGATGTTCAACACACACACCAGGAAACAGTGCGGCGTCAGGACTTCTTACTTGCTCTTGTATTTATTGAGAGCGTCCAGCAGGTGCTGCCCCCTCTCTGCTGGAGGAGTGTTAGACAGCTGTAAAATTAACATCACATTTAGTTCAGAGGCTATAAATAAAACACGTTTATCAGTAGTTCATCACGGTTTAGCTGTGGAGCTGCTCCACAGGTGGAGGTGCTGCCAGGGGAACATCTACATCAGGAGAGTCCAAACTACGGCCCACGATCTATTTGTCATTGGTCTAAAAATATAATGCACTTCTTCGTTCTAACACCAGGTGGAGCTGCTGTGTTGAACAAGGCAGCAAATCTACAAACCTCAGGGTCACGAATGGCCGAAGAAAAGAAAAGAAAATTTCAGCCTCGGTGGATAAATGAACATTTCTTCATAGAAACCGGGGGAAAATGTTTGTTTGAATTTACGCAGATGTGTTAAAATATAGTTCATTATAGAAATGAATCTATGCTAATTTCAGGTAACTGATATAAGTCATTAATACTAACTTCAGGTCATTTTAGAAGTGAGGCCGCATACGTCACCATGTGAGTGGCCCAGTTTCAGGTTTGGACGCCCCTGGTCTACATGATCTACAGACCCGGGACGGACCACATGGACACGTCTCACCTTCCCCAGCTGCAGATGGTCCCAGTGGACAGAAACGAAGGACAGGATCTCGTCCAGCTCAAAGTATTTCTTCTTGCTGCTCACTGAGAGGTTGTAGAGAACCAGGTGGACGAGGTCGACCCATCTCAGAGACAGACGGCGGACGTACTCACAGCCTTTATTACACACCGCACACAGGAACAGGTAGAACCTGGACGGACAGGAGGACAGTTACTGAGATATCCAGAGGAGACAGGAGGACAGACAGGAGGACATTTACCTGTCTCCAAACATCATGGAGTCCTGCAGACACTGAGTACAGGCTTCATGGAACCACTGATGACACCGGAAACACTGCAACATCTTCAAATACCACCTGGAACCACACACCTTCATCATTATCATAATCATCATCATCGTCATCACCATCCAGGACTTCCTGGTTGTCTCTGATTGGCTGTCTTACTCTCCAGGGCCTCCACAATAGCAGTAACACTGCTGCTGATTGGTTCTGTGCTGAGAGTCCCAGTCCAGAGAGTCCAGGTGATACGGTAACACCTGCTTCATGGCCGACAGAGCCTTGGCTATCAGACCTTTCCTCAGAGCGCCCCCTTTCTGTGAGGAGGACAATCAATCACAACTTTGAAGACAAACTTTAAAGTATTTAAAGGAATCTGTTAATATTTCAGGTCCAAATTAAGTTTTTACCCGAACAGCCAGAGCGAAGACACAACGTCTACAGAACCACGGACTGAGACCAAGGCTGCCTTCTACTGGAGGAACATGACACTGCTGGTGGAAACCTGGAAATCATGGAAACCGGACCAGATCAGCTGGGTCCACAGTGACCTCTGACCTTTAGGTTTAAGCTTCTGGTTTGTATCAGCTGACTTACCGATCCCACACTTCCCACAGATCAGAATCTGGTTTGATTGACACTCAGAGTTTGGCTCCACCTCTCGGCACACGGAGCAGCGTGGCTCCTCCCCCGGAACTCCAGCTGCAATGTAATTGGATAGAAGACAGGAAGCACTGACGTCAGACACAGTCCACCTGTCTCTGTCTCTACCCGTGTCTTTCTACCTGTCTGTCTCTCACCGTGTTGAATATCCTTCCAGAGGACCCAGAACTTGGAGTTGTCCTCGAAGGTGACGAAGCAGCTTTGTCTGGGGGGACTCACCTGTGCACCAATTACAACACAGACACAAGACCATACATAAATATGGACGCCACGTCTCCTCCATAGACTGTATATAAACATGGAGGCCACGGCCCCACGCAGGTCGAACAATAGATCTTCAACTTTTTAAAATTATTTTACAGTTCAGATGCTATTAAAGCCTATGATTCAAACTAAAGGAAGAGCTCTGGTGCCGCTGACTGAACCAAGAGATTTGAAAAGTAGTTGGAGATATAGTTTTACAAATATATATACAGAAATCTCTGAAAGCCAAAGAAAAGTGAAGTATGCAACCTCCGGCCACCAGGGGGAGCACTACTGGCTCTGGCTTCACTGAAGAGGAGCTGTTCCTCCATCCATCTTTATACTGTCTCTGGTATGAAGATGACATGTGGTTGCTATGGGAACAAACAATCACTGTTGCCATGGCAACCTGTGGACACACTCACCCTCTGGATCTTCCCCAGGTAATACAGTCCATCTGACCAATGACAGAGAACGAACTGGCCCACGCTCAGACCTGAGCCTGCCCCCTCATCCTCATCCAAACCACGCCCATCCCGACAGGCCCCGCCCACATGAGACACCTGAGGCTCCAAACCACAGAGGGCTTCAATCAGGTCTTCAAACATCCTGCAGAGACAGACAGACAGACAGACAGACAGACAGGTAGTCAGACGACAGGCAGAGAGACAGGTGACAGTCAGTAACCATTAGTAAATATGTACAGGAACAGCTTTTAAGGAAACTGTGGAGCAGTGGTTAGAAATTTAGGTTTGGACCGATGGGTCCCGAGTTCACCTCCTGAGCCAGAATCTAACCCTCAAATAGTCGCGGGGCGTGGCCTCGAGGCCTAGAGGCCGCGCCCACAGCTCCACGCGCAGTCTGTGCTGGTCAAACAGCAGGAACACGGTTCCTCAGCGTGGGATAACTAAGGGTTTAAGTTTACTATTCCTGTTAGTAACCACTAGTAACGGTCACTGATCGATAGTAACCATAGTAACCGTTAGTCACCGTTAGTAACCACTAGTAACGGTCACTGATCGATAGTAACCATAGTAACCGTTAGTCACCGTTAGTAACCACTAGTAACGGTCACTGATCGATAGTAACCATAGTAACCGTTAGTCACCGTTAGTAACCACTAGTAACAGTCACTGATCGATAGTAACCATAGTAACCGTTAGTCACCGTTAGTAACCACTAGTAACGGTCACTGATCGATAGTAACCATAGTAACCGTTAGTCACCGTTAGTAACCACTAGTAACAGTCATTGATCGATAGTAACCATAGTAACCGTTAGTAACCGTTAGTAACCACTTGTAACCGTTACTCGTTGTGACTCATTACTGAACTCTGCGGGGGTTTTGACAGCTTGAAGCATGCGCAGTGCGTCGTCCTATTCCATTCGATCACAGTGATCGATTAATGGATGAAGTTCAATAACTCAATGCTACTGTTAGAACTTCCAGAGGAACCGGTCCGTTTAACATCAGTCCTGCTTCTCTAAAACACCGGGACACACCGGGTCCTCATACCGGCTTAAATATCGGGCTAAGTTCAACTAACGGACCAGCCGCAGGTCCAAAATGAACCGCCTCACCTCCTCCTCTGGTCCGGACCGGGTCCAGCTCTCTGTGTCCTCCGAACCACCGGCACACAGCGGACGGACGGGCGGTCTGTCCCTCCGGGTCCTCAGTCTGTCTCTGTCTCTCTGTACGTCTCTGTCTCTCTCTGTCTATTTGCCTCGGTCCACTGCTATCTGTCAGTCTCTGTCCCCTGTCTCTGACTCTGTTCTCTGTCTATCTCTGTCCTCTATCTCTGTCCCTGTCCTCTGTCTCTGTCTGTCTCTCTCTGTCTCTGTCTTTTCTTGCCGCTGAACTTCAAACTGACACCGTCGCCATTTTTTCACTTTTCCCGCGAGGAGTTTTTTTTCTGCCGTTCAGGCGTCGTCACCATTTCGTCATCACGTCACAACAGGAAGTGGCGCTTGGAATCCCCGCCCTCATCCCTTCACGTTATTAGGTTTCACCATCAGCTCAGATACACATCATTTACCTTCAGTTAAACATTATTAAACCAAATTTACTTTCAGTTAAACATCATTTGCCGTATACACATTTTAAACATTATTCTATTTATGCATGCTAAATCACCAGTGATCATATATTTGTTTAAATAATGTACCAGAACAGTTGTAGATTTGTTAGATGTTTATTTACATGTTTAATAAAACATGTAGATACTCTGAACAGAGGAAGAAACTATTTAATGTCAATCAATCAATCAATCATTCAATCAATCAATGATCAGTATCAAACTTTAAGGACCACAACACATCGAACACTTTAAAACAACTGATGTAGATTTTACTTCAAATGTCACTTTTTATAAAATGTCGACAAATTTTAGGACAGGTCAGAGGTCGGAGGTCGGGGGTCAGGGGTCTCTGGCTTGCTGCTTGGTCGTATCTTCATCTCTGTGAACCTCAGTGAGTACTGCCAACCTGTCCAGCTGGACCACTCCACGCCATCAGCATAGGAGGCGTGGCCC
>NC_061777.1:0-17500 GCF_022458985.1 Mugil cephalus | reverse complement strand
AACAGCTAACGAGGTCAGATCTTCAGAGTCAATGTGGAGGGAAGACACAGAGACATTTACAACCTGATTTCTTATGTGTTTGCATGTTTGTCACTTAAATGTTTCATATCATCAGACTTATTTAAACATTAGTCAAAGACTATGATGCATTTATTTAAATGAAGATAGAAAGATATGCCTTTAGTGTCCCATAAGGGAAATTCATTTTCAGGTTTTTATTATTGAGGGGAAACTAAATCCAGACCTCCATTGGCCTTTGCGAAAGTAGTATAACAGTAAGTGTTCCAGGTCCTGAAGACCACCACCCTACCAGCTCCAGGTTTTACTGATGCTGTCATTGACTCCAGATGGAATGTAGTCCAGCTTGTATCTGGTCAGTCCTCAGAGTACTGTCCTAAAGACTTTGGGGGGTCCTCCAGATGTTTTCTGGTCTTTCTGTTCTTGTAGCTCATCAGTGGTTCTGGTCTTGAGGTCCATGTTAGTCCAGTCTCTTTCTGAACTTTGACCTTAACTGAGCCCAGTGACGTTGCAAGTCTCTGGATGTTGTTGTTGCTTTTGTAACCTCTTGGATGAGTGGTCTCTGAGCTCTGGGGGTCATTGGGGTGGTCCAGCCTCTCCTGGGAAGGTTCTCCACTGGTCCATGTTTCCTCTATTTGTGGATAATGGTTCTCATTGTGGTTCTCTGGGGTCCCAGAGCTTTAGAAATGGATTTAGAACCTTTTCCAGACTCCCATTGAAGTGGTTTCTACAGTGAGAACAGGTGTGGTAGTAATCAGGTCTGGGTGTGGCTAGAGGAACTGATGATGAACCTGATCTGGATTTAGTTTCCCCTCAATAATAAAAACCTGTGTAGCACTGTTAACAAAAACATCTATGCATATAAAACTAAGTAAGCTAAGTAGCCAGCCGAATGGTAAGAACAAGATACGAGCCATAAACATATATGAACTACTAGTCATCAGATACCCCACTGGGATCGTACAGGGTCAGGTGCTAACTGATGCTAACAACTAGCAGAGGTTACCTGGCTAGCTTTTGGCCGTTTGCTGTCGAGCTCTGAACTGCTGTTGTTCATGATGGTCCAGCGATCATTCAGCATCATCCTGAAAAACAAACAACATCAACACTTAAATGGTAGAACCTATAGAATCTAAAGAACCTCTTTAAGGCAGGTCTGGAACCTTCTTAACCCTCTGGAGTCCAGAGTCTAATGGTCTTATAGTCTTACTCCTTCTGGTTTTCTCTTTCTACTTCCTGTTAAAAACTCTTCAGCTTGTTTGGTTTCATTCTTCCAGCTCAACCTCTCATGTGTCACTTTACTTGTTTCATTCTCACAAACTGTGTGAACACGTTGGAGCTAAAACCAGACTAGAACCATCAGATCCAGGAGGAACAAGTTAGAAAACCACAAACATGTTGAACCAACCATTTCTAGAACTTAGAATGTAAATCTAACCTGGACATTTCTAAAGCTGATCAACACATTTAGTTATTTACAACTATTTCCATCTAAATGTCTCTAAACTGTCTCCTGTCTCCATAGACAGTAGCCTCCCTGTTCCTTAGCAACCATTGACACATCATGTCCTGATTGGTTGATGGATGCATGTTTCCACCAGTAGGAAAGGCCTCTTGCTAGCTCTCTCCTCTTGCTAGCCTTTTCCTCCGTGAACCAAACATGACGACAATATTCAGGAAAAAGACTCAATTATTCAGAACCAGTCTAGTTTTACTTGGTCCAGAAACACTAGTTAACACTAGTTACCTGATCTATAGGTTGAAGTTTCTACTAAAGTAGAAACAGAGACTCAGTGAGAAGCATCTTGATGCTACGTCATCTTAAACTGGTCATGTGACTCCAGAGGGTTGAGGAGTCTGTTCACTCTTTACACCTCTGGTATCCAGTACAGCTCTGGGTCCAGGTCTTTGACTCCCAGGCCAGGCTTTGACTCTGGTTAATGACTCCAGGAGGAAGAGGACACCAAGTCCTGGAGGTGGAAGTAGCAGACACTAGAAGTACCTGGGGGTCCACATGAACAGACTGGACTGGAGGGACAACAGTGATGCCCGAGGACACTCTAGTTTCTGAGTAGATTCTATGTCCTGAGGAGACTCTAGTTCCAGAGTAGACTCTAGTTCCTGAGTAGATTCTAGTTCCTGAGGAGACTCTAGTTCCTGAACAAACTCTAGTTCCAGAGTAGATTCTAGTTCCGGAGAAAGCTGTAGCTCCTTAGTAGATTCTAGTTCCTGAGTAGATTCTAGTTCCGGAGAAAGCTCTAGTTCCTGAGTAGAGTCTAGTTCCAGAGTAGACTCTAGTTCCTGAGTAGATTCTAGTTCCTGAGGAGATTCTAGTTCCTGAACAGACTCTAGTTCCTGAGTAGATTCTAGTTCCCGAGGAGACTCTAGTTCCTGAGAAGACTCTAGTTCCCAAGGAGACGCTAGTTACTGAGAAGACTCTGGTTCCAGAGTAGATTCTAGTTCCTGAGGAGACTCTAGTTTGTGAGGAGACTAGTTTGTGAGGAGACTCTAGTTCCAAAGTAGATTCTAGTTCCCGAGGAGACTCTAGTTTGTGAGGAGACTCTAGTTCCTGGGAAGACTCTGATTCCAGAGTAGATTCTAGTTCCTGAGGAGCCTCTAGTTCCTGAGTAGACTCTAGTTCCTGAGGAGACTCTAGTTTGTGAGGAGACTCCAGTTCCTGAGTAGACTCTAGTTCCTGAGGAGACTCTAGTTTGTGAGGAGACTAGTTTGTGAGGAGACTCTAGTTCCAAAGTAGATTCTAGTTCCCGAGGAGACTCTAGTTTGTGAGGAGACTCTAGTTCCTGGGAAGACTCTGATTCCAGAGTAGATTCTAGTTCCTGAGGAGCCTCTAGTTCCTGAGTAGACTCTAGTTCCTGAGGAGACTCTAGTTTGTGAGGAGACTCCAGTTCCTGAGTAGACTCTAGTTCCTGAGGAGACTCTAGTTTGTGAGGAGACTGTAGTTCCTGAGTAGACTCTAGTTCCAGAGTAGATTCTAGTTCCTGAGGAGACTCTAGTTTGTGAGGAGACTAGTTTGTGAGGAGACTCTAGTTCCAGAGTAGATTCTAGCTCCAGAGTAGATTCTAGTTCCTGAGGAGACTCCAGTTTGTGAGGAGACTCCAGTTCCTGAGTAGACTCTAGTTTGTGAGGAGACTAGTTTGTGAGGAGACTCTAGTTCCAGAGTAGACTCTAGTTTGTGAGGAGACTAGTTTGTGAGGAGACTCTAGTTCCTGAGTAGACTCTAGTTCCTGAGGAGACTCCAGTTCCTGAGTAGACTCTAGTTCCTGAGTAGACTCTAGTTCCAGGGATAGATTCTAGTTCCTGAGGAGACTCTAGTTCCTGAGTAGATTTTAGTTCCTGAGGAGACTCTAGTTTGTGAGGAGACTCTAGTTCCTGGACAGATTCGAGTTCCTGAGTGAGTTGCAGATGTTTGTCTCAGTGAGGGACAGGAAGACACTGGACAAAGAAACTCTAACAAACAATCCATGTTATTCATGTCCATTAACATTATCATCATCTATACAGAAATAATAAAATATAATACATATATAATATTTTAAATATAAATTAGGGCTGTCAAACGATTAATCACATTTTTCCATAGTTAACTCACGATTAATCTCTATATTAAAAATATAGAGTTTGAATCAAATAAACACAAAGAAAAAATGTATTTTATCTTTTACTGCTTCTTTCAAATAAAAAAGTGCATTGTAGACTTGTCTTTCAAAAACACAGAACATAAAATGACACAACAATGTGGTCTGAAAACTGAGAGGTAGTAAACAACAAACGACAAACAGAACAGGGCCTAATGACAGTATGAATGAAAAACTGCAGTCATTAGACTCATCAGATTCTGAACCTGAACTCTTAGTGCTAAGTTTTCTCCTATTTATTAAGCCAACTACCAAGGCAGAGCAGTCTGGTGACATTTTCAGTGGACAGTGTTGCTCTTTTCTTTTGCACAATGTGACCAGACAGTGAGAACAGTCTTCTGTGCGAGAGGTGCCAAGCTTTTGTAGGCCCCTGCATGTTCAGACCACCATGTCAATGGGCAGGTTTCCATAGAGGTGCAGGGCTCTGCTCTGTATCTACACAAGCACTATCTGCTGCCTCCACTTTATCTTCTCAATCTGATGCGACCAACAGGAGGTTCATTTTCTTTTTTGGTGGTTCTGGATTTGTTGTTTCTTTGTTAGGCTGCAGGGCAATCTCTTCTTTATTGAACCCCCAGATTTCCTCCCTATCAGATCTGGGAAGGCATTTCAGATCCTTAAATCTGGGGTCAAGCACTGTTGCCACTTTCAACCATCGGACACCGGTGCTTTCTTTCCGCTTTGAAAGGTCAGTTGTGAACGACTGTTTGAACTGGATCACATAGGCTGGATCATCATCAGATTTCATCACCTGCATCAAATGGTACAGTGCAGGTAGGACCATAGAACAGGATATGTACTGTTCTCCACCCAAAAGATCAGTCACGTACCTGCCATGAAAAATATAGTGCAATTGTTAAGAGCTAATAAGCTAATAATTCATAGATGCACAACTATCAAATGCAACAGTTTCTCCTACCACCACACATGTCCGGTCTACTACAGCCACACACAGGAACCACAACATTATCTACTCCTTCAACTACTACAACTGCTTAAACTACAACAACAGCATCATAATTTTGTTGCAATAACGCAATCACTTGCAAATGATTAAAGAGACAATAATGAATCACCTGTGTATTGTCTACCACATAAATTCAGAATAAATGTTACTGTGTTTTTATTTTATTTTTTAAGTAGCATACCTGCAGGGTTCAGGAGAATCAGACTTGTTGATTTTCTCCAATTCGGCATCAGTCAGCACAGCGTGTGCTCCTCTGCTGATGAAGGTTAAGTGCAGCTCTGAGTGCTCTTTGTTTCTGTGAAGCCGAGTGATCATGCTCAGAGTGGAAACGTCTTGGATTAGAGGTTCCTCCTTCTGCTCCTTCTCCACTTGTTTGCGTCGCAGTTCTTCAGCGTTAGCTGGACTGTGCTTAAAATGTCCAACCAGTTTGCGGTACTTTAATTGACCTCTGTATACTGTGCGCAATGTACCGCACGTGTTCATATAGCATCAGTCTTACTGCTGCTACCATAGTCCGTGCACTATCTGTGCCAATTGTTGTCACCTTTTTTTGCAATATCCCATTTCTCTGCAACTTCAGTGAAATGCTGGGTACATGTTTCAGCAAAGTGTCGTTCTCCTGTATGTTGAACTGTTAAAGCAAACGACTGCAATATCCAGTCATTGTCTATATGGTGTGCAGTTACTCCAAGATCATTTTTATTGCTCACTGATGTCCAGTGATCCCCTGTTAATGCGACAGCATGTGCAGTTTTCAGGAGTTCCAGTTTACTTGCCTTCTCAGTCTCATACAGGTCATGTATGCGTTTACCAATTGTTCCCCGCGACAGTAATGTGTATGATGGATCAACAGTTGCCAAACGAAGAACGTCCCTTAGATCCACATCTTCAACGATGTTCAACGGTCTGCAGTCAGTTGCCGCCCATTTCGCCACCGCTGTAGTTAACTTTGCTTCGTCCGGTGGTCGGCGACGACTCACACACTCAACCACAGAGGTCTGACGAATCTGCTGCTTGCCAGCCTGGACTGAAAACTGCCGCCATGTGTTGCTTGTAGGTGGTAGCTCACGCTGCTAGTACTTCGGTGAAGGCGCATATTACTTTTGTTTTGTCGACTGAGCCGTCTTAAAGTTTTTAAAGTGAAACGCCCCATTCAGAAGCCCAGGGGTATTTTTTTCCATGACGGCGGTTTGAATGGAAGAAGTTTTGCTCTCATTCTTCTTCTTCTTCTCTACGGTTGGCAACTAACTTGAAGGTGCCTTAACACAACCTACTGGACTGGAGGTCCCGCACTCCGGTCTACTAGAGGACAAACTGGGCCGCGATGACCCGTGATCAAAAAAACAACGTTTTTTTAATTAATTGCATCGCGATTAACGCGTTAACTTTGACAGCCCTAATATAAATATAATTATATTCAAAATATAATACATACACTCTATATTCTTCTATTTCTTGAGTATTTGTTCACATGATAATCCTGTACATTTTTTTTGTTCACACTATTTTTTTATTTTAATAATTTTTATTTTATGTATCTTTTTACTTGTGGTTCTTAAGACTGTTTCTTTTATGTGCAGCTAAACTACTGAGACATTTCCCTTGTGGATCATCAAAGTCTAAGTCCAATAAACTGTTAAACTAATAAACATTTACACCAATAAACATTTACACTAATAAACATTTAAACTAATAAACTATTAAACTAATAAACATTTACACTAATAAACATTTAAACTAATAAACATTTAAACTAATAAAGTGATAAATGACAAAATGATGATGTGAACTCACGTGCTTTGTCTTCGGGCTCAAACCAACTAATAATCTGAATGTTGGAGGACGACGGCTGAGGACACATCGTCATGGAAACCTGAGACAGAGAGAGAGAGACCATCTGCTGCAGGGCGAGCGAGAGAGAGAGAGAGAGAGTTAATCAGCTTCAGTCTGTGGCCACATGTCCAACATGTCCAACACATGCCCAACATGTCCAACATGTCCAACACATGTCCAACATGTCCAACACATGTTCAACATGTTCAACATGTTCAACCTGTCCACTGCATGTCCAATCTGTCCAACAGTCCAACATCATGTCTCTGCAGTAGGACGGGTTGAGACTGAGACTCTTTCCCTGAGAGGACATGACCCTCATTAGCGTTAATCACAGGGACGAGCTCCACCTCCGTCTCAGCTCGATCGCTTCAGGACTCAGATGTCCATTCATCTTCCAGGGGAGGACGCTGTGTCTCGAGTTAGCTGGAACTGAGGTCCAGATGTCCGGAGGACAGAGAGATAGTGAGGACATCCTGTCTGTCCGTCAATGACTTATCAGTTACGGCACCAGAATCTGAGATTTGACCAACACTCCACAGGTGGTCTCAGACCAGGACTGGGACCCGGTCCGGGACTGTCTTAATGTGTAGCATAGAGCTAGTAATCCCCCAATAGGTCCCCATGGTTACCTAGTTGACCCCCACCCGCCCCACCCATGAGTCCCCATGGTTACCTAGGTGATGGGAGGCAGGCCGGTAACCATGTGACCTTCACAAAAGCTCAGATCCCCTCAGCCTCTCTCTCTGAGATCTGACACTCGTTCGACCAGGAGGACAGGGACAGGACAGAGGATAAGACAGGGGACGGGGTGTTGGTCCATCTCCAGGACATTGCTCGGATTTTTTCAGATGTTTTGTTGTTTGTCCAACACACAAGATTCCATGATGGACAGTTAGAGTGAATGTGTCTCCTGGGGGACAAACGCTGTGTTGACCTGTATCTCAGTTCGGTTCTGTTCTGGGTTTGGACGGGTCCAGATGTTCTGGAAGAACGTGGCCTGGTCCTGGTCTAATGATGATGATGAAGATGGTGGTTGTCTCCTTGCAGCCGACCTCAGGAGGACTCCGGACTGGACTCCAGAGCCTGACCAGACCCAGGCCAGCACTGGACTCAAAGACGTGACCAACACGTCCCTCAGTCCCGACCCCAGCAATAGCAACTCTAGGTTGTCCAGCCACGTGTCCAGAGACTTGATCCAACCACTGATGGTGAGTTACTAATGAGATATGAGACGTTCAGGGACGTCAGATGTCCTAAAGTCTAAAATCAGTTCTGAATCTTCACCTAGAACCACTTCCTTTACTTCCTGGTTTCTGTTTTCATATATTATTCAGAATCAGAATCAGAATCACTTTATTGATCCCAGGGGAAAATTACTTTTCGTTACAGCAGCTCCAACCCAAAGTGTAACAGTGTTTAGAACAAAGAGCATTCAGAATAAGTAAGAGAATGTAAAAAATACAGGAAACATATATAACAATATGTACAAGTGAAGTGAACCTGAATTCTGAGTTGTTGCTCTACAGAGAAAAAAATATTGCACATAGTGAGAAATATATAAGGAAATATATATAAGTGTATGAAAATAATGAAGTTATGTGTTATTGCACAATCTCAGGGTCAGTATAGTTATAAACATTACCCCTCAAATACAGGGAATGTGTACTGGTATAAGAGATGAGGTGAACATGAACATGAGCTAACACACAAGTAGTAGACAGAGCCATAACGTTGTTTCACCTTTCAGGATCCTTTCAATTCAAGATTCAAGATTCAAGATCACTTCATTGATCCCACGGGGAAATTGATTTGTCCAAGCTTCCCAAGACCACGACTATTTGAACATATATGAACCAGACAGAGACATAAGAATAAGAGTCAAATAGGAGCCTGTTGGGAACTGATTCAGCTCCAGCCAATCACATTATGGGGGCGGGGCTAAATGTGGAGAATCTGGTTGATCAGCAGCGTAAATGCCCCCCCAACACCAATGGTCCTCACAAAGACACAACTGCAAATGTGTGTTTGTTCAGGAAGTGTGTGTCTTATCACAGGAACACACAGTGTGTGTCTTTGTGTGTTGGACAGTTTCCTGCTATTATTCTGTCTGTTGGTTCCCACACACACACACACAGTTACACACACAGTTACACACACACACACACACAGTCACATCCAGTCGACCCGAAGCCTTCGACTCTCTGGTCTCACGGTCGGTCCTGGTCCTGGTCCTGGTTCTTCTGGTTCTAGTGTTGGATTCATTTTGTGGAGACTTGAGGGTTTCACCTGGTTCTGGTTCTAAAGTCCAGGCCGTGCATTTATTATTAGGTTCTGGTCCAGATCTGGTTCTTTGATATGGACCCTTGAGCTTTTCACATCTGGATCTGTACATCTGGTTTGTGGAGCTGGTCCTGGTCCTGGTCCTGGTCCTGGTGTAGAGCATTTGAATGGACATCCTGATCTGCTGTCATGCACACCATCCACCGGCTGTGTCGAGTCTGCATCGGAGAGAACCTGCCTCAGGTCTGTTCATCAGTCAAATTTATCTCTGACGTTCTTTGACTTGTTCCTAAACATTCATCTGGTTCTTCTGGAGAACCACTGGTGTTCTTGGGCTCCTTGTCTTCCTCCATGACCCAGTTTCTCTTCACATTCAGCTCATGGACTCATGTCCTGACATTTTCTTTCAGAGTTCACTGGTAGAATTCACAGTTCATTGGTCCATCAATGATGAGCAGATGCAGCAGAACAGGCCCAAACCAGGACATTAGCGCCCCCATGTTTCATGGAGGGATGAGGTTCTGATGCTGGAATGCAGTGTTGGTTCATCTCCAAACATTTAAACCAAACTATTCTACTCTGGTCTCATCTGTCCACTAAACATTGTCCCAAATGTTCTTTGTGGACAGAGAGCAGTGTCTTTGGTTGTTGAGTGGATTCATCAACATGAACATCAGCCAATGTGAGAGAGGCCTTTAGCTTAATCTCTGATGTTGGTTGTTTTTTGTTTTGTTTGTTTTGTTTTTTTTTTTGTTTGTTTTTTGTTCTTCATAGAAAGTGACAAGAAATAAAATCTGTGTTTCAACCCGTCAGAGGATGAGGTCTGGTGCTGGAGACTAGTCTACATCTCTGGATCTACACTCCAGAACCAGTCGGGTTGATCTGGACTCTCCTGATGTTTCATTAATGTTTTCAATGGTTCCAAATGTGTTTCTTGTTTCTGCTGTCGGTCCAGATGGTTCTGTCTGGTTCTACAACATGACCCGGTTATGTGTCCTGCCGATGCTATTAGCTTAGCTTAGCATAAAGTTGTGGAGGAACCAGAAGCAGGGAGGGTGAGCTGTCCTGTCTGAGAAAGTCAAACAGTTTGTCTCCCTGGGTTTGTCCCTGCAGGAGGTTTAATATCAGCCTGTCAGTCCAAACTCAGGGACATTAACTTCTTTTATGGAGGAGTCGACCTTTACTTTGTCTGTTGTCATGGAAACAGCTGAGAGACGAGGACGGGAAACATCCTGGACTCACTCTCAGACATAGAGGGCATAGAGGATGTAAAGGACGTAGAGGACATGGAGGACATGGAGGATGTGTTTGGACCCTCCCTACTGGTCCGCTGATTGAACTTGTCTACGCTGATGTCCTCTGTCTTTCTGCAGGTGAGCATCGGTCGAGGAAGAGATGGTTTTGGATTCACCATCTGCTCTGACTGTCCGGTCCGAGTCCAGGACGTGGATCCCAGTAAGAACCAAGACCTTAAATATTATATTAAAGTTACCAACCTGTTCCTGTTGGTTAAGGTAGAATTTAATTCGTATAATTATTCATTAACCTCACATGTTCATTTTCATGTTTCCTGAGTGAATCATGTAGAATGTGAAGAGTACTGGTTCGAGCACAGAACCTTGAGGAACTCCACGAATAACTTCAGTATCAGTAGAAGAATTTAAAGATTCAAATGCAGCTCTGAGATCTAACAGATCAAGGACAGAGACAAGTCCATTGTCTGAGGACATGGGGACATGGGGACCTGGTTGTAAAACCTGAAACCCTTCAAACAAACATCACTCATGTGACTTCTTGGCCTGATCTGGTTGGTGGTCTCTGTTCGTAGGAGGTCCAGCTCACCAGTCTGGACTCCGTCAGGGGGACTCTGTCCTGCAGCTGAATGGACTTCCTGTAGAAACCTGGAAGTGTGTCGACCTCGCCCACGCCATCAGGTAGACCCCCCCCCCCCCCTAAACACACAAACTGTTTTACTCTCTGTTCAGTTTCAGTCTGAAACCAGGTCTCTGTGCAGGGGTTGTCCGTCTCAGATCATCTTGGTGGTGTGGAGAGGTTCCCCTGAGCTCAGGTCAGGATGTGACGCCTGGCTCCGCCCACCAGTACGAACCGCGGTGAGTTTACCTGAAGCTAACTTCTGTCTTGATCCTGGGTCTGGACTAGAACATGTCCATCTGTCTCCTAGAGGTCTCACCCCTCCCGAACCAAGTCTGGAGACAGGATCCGGTCCAGTTTGGGCCATCTGGGTTCTCTGTGGAGAAACTGGAAGAAGGACGAGGAGGATGAGGAGGACGAGGAAGAGAAAGAAGAGGAGGAGGTGTTCTCTCCTCACACCACCACCCTCAAAGGAACCCGTGTGACATCATCAAATGGAGAAAATTACATCATCCTGTCAGCTGTTAGTCCCGAGGAGCAGGTGAGTCAACAGGGCAGAACCTGAGACCAGGTTCTATGATGAGACAGGAAGAACCCAGAGCCCACGTTTACCTGAGCCATAATGTCCTGATGTTTCAGTGTTAGAACCCGGATGTTTTATTTGTTAGAACCCTGATTTTCCTGGGCTAGGGTTAATGAAGTGTTCTCCGTCTGTTCCGTTTCAGCTGCTGCCGGTTTACCGTGATGGGAGTGGAACCATTGGTAAGTTGGTTCTCGCCCTACCTCTGACCTGAGTACTGATGATCATGAACTGATTGAATGTGTCGGTACTCCAGGTCGTCTATACCAGACTGATCCCAGTAGAGGTCAGAACATCGTCCATGACCCTAGAACTGGGTCACCCCACCACACCTCTACCACGTTCCCGTCATCCCCGCCTGGTAACTACGGCAACTACCAGAACTGCACCATCGTTCAGTCGCATCTCCCCGGTTCTGGATATGGAACCCACAACACTCTGACTCCAAAGAGTCTCATCTTCCCTGTCTTCGTCCAGGTCAGAACTCTAAACTGGGCTTAGGTCCACATCTGCCTCAGAACCTCCTTGTTCTAGAACTAGAACCACCTCTCTGTGAGCAGATTTGAACCTAACCCAACTGAGGCTTAAGCCTGAACCCCATAACAACCAATCCATGTCTGTGTTTCAGCCTCTAGATCTCTGCAGTCCAGATAGAACCCTGTTGATGTCTGAGGAGATGGTTCTACACCAGGACCACCTGCTACCCACACAGGTATCAGCTCCACCGAACCAGACCACTCGATGTCTCCCCAGCTTCCTCCAGGAAGTGGAATCCTTGCTGTGCCTCTGGCAGTCCAGGGGAGGTGGTCTGAGATCAGGGTTCCCAGGAACTTAAAGGCAGTGTCAACCCTCTACATGCACTTGGTGAAAAGAGGGTCGGATCAGTCTGTGTTTCCTCCTGAAGTCCACAAAGAGTTCTTTAGTTCAGGTTTAGGGTTCTGTTTATTGTCAGCATCAGAGCTGGATCATCAAGACCATATTTAAACACTGGAAATCTGTCCTGGTTTAGCTCCAATATGGTAGTGGAGGTGGGGTAGAGGGGGTGTTGGTGGAACCTGAACCAGGATCAGTTTTCTCTCCAGGTGACGGTGTTGATCTACAACGACCTGCTGCTTCTCACCAGAGATGACGGAGCTGGAAGCTGCAACGTCCTCCAGAGTCCGCTGCACCTGAACGCACTCCAGCTCAGAGATAGTAGGTACCCCTGCCCTCCCTCACCCTCACCCCCACCCTGTCGTTGTGCTGTTGTGGGTCTGAGGGTCTCATGCTGCGTTCAGGGTCGTCTGAGCCGCTCCACATCTTCGTGCTGAGGTGCGTTCAGAGCCGCTGGCGCTTCGTGTTCAGTTTGGAGGCGTTCAGCATTGAGCAGAAGGTCAGAGTCAGCCTCTGTCTCCATGACAACATACAACTACAGCTGGTTGCCAAGGAGACGAGACACCACAACCAGGTACCAAACCTGACCCAGAACTTGACCCTTCAGGGATCAGTTGCTCCTCTTCATACAGTTTGTTTCATGTTGTTCGTTTGTCCACCAGAGGGTGGTCATTAATACTTTAACTCCTCCCCCTCCTCCTTTCTCCTCCCCTCCACCAGCTCTCAGACCTCCCCTCAGATTTCAGCCTCCTCTCCCTTCGTTCATCGGACCTCCTCTACCATCCCTCCTCTCATTACTCCTCCTCCACTGCTCCACCTCCCCATTTCTCCTGTATGCCTTCATACTCCTTCTCCACACCTCCTTCCAGTA
The DNA here is from genome assembly GCF_022458985.1 of Mugil cephalus. Lineage (NCBI taxonomy): Eukaryota > Metazoa > Chordata > Actinopteri > Mugiliformes > Mugilidae > Mugil > Mugil cephalus. The sequence continues at coordinate 4,547 of NC_061777.1, read as the reverse complement.
TTGTCACCTCCCCCCCTCAGTTCCTCACCCCACCTTCCCCTTCCTCCCCCACCCACAGGAGTCCTATTTGGATGGAGGAGGAAGAGGAGGAGAGGCAGCAGGGAGAGGGGGAAAGTGCCTCCGAGACATCAGAGATTGTACGAGGGCCCGGGGGGCGTGGTCACCTGCTTAGCCCCGCCCCCTTAAAGGCGAAGGAAGAGGAGGAGAGTGATGACAACGAAGAGGAAGGTTTGATGTCCACCTACAGGCCGGCAGGTCAGTTAGATCAGAGGACTGGAAAATGATTGGTTCTGATTGGTTGGTTCTGGTTGATTCTGATTGGCTTTGGTTGGTTCTGATTCATTTCAGTTCTGCGTCGCTCACTCTCTGAAGGTTCTTTACTTCAAGAACCTCGATGGCTCCGGTTCCTGTCTGACAGCACTATCCACCACCTGACCCGCCAGACTTCCTTAGACCGCCCTTCCTGTCCCCCCTCCCCCCAGACTCTGAAGGAACAGCTGACCAGAGCAGGGGGGTCTCTGCACCACATGATGCTGCTGCTCAGTGGCACCAAGGTAGATGGTTCTGGTTTGTTGATGGAGCAGGAAACACTGATGGTAACACACCAGATCGGACCAGACCAGATCAGACCAGTCTAGAACGGTTCAGACCAGTCTAGACCTGTTGAGACCTGTTCAGACCAGTCCAGAACTGTTCAGACCAGTTGAGACCAGTTCAGACCTGATAAATCCTGTGACTGTGTTGTTTCAGGGTGGAGAGTCCAGAAACCGTCAGAGGAAAAAGAAGAAGAGGAAGAACCTGTAAGTAAACAGACACGTTGTTTGTTTGTTTGTCTGTTTGTTTGTTTGTTCTGACTCTTTCTCGCCTCAGAGCTGCCGACGTCCAGAGTCTCCGATGGAATAACAGAACCAGTATCCATGGCAACAGTCTGGAGAAAGCTCTGAGAAACAGCCGGTAGGAAAATCATGTTCCCCTGGTTCTCTTTGTTGAATCATGTTCCTCTGGTTCTTCTTGTTCAATCATGTTCCTCTGATTTTTCTAGTTGAATCATGTTCCTCTGGTTCTTTTAGTTGAATAATGTTCCTTTGGTTCTTTTAGTTGAATAATGTTCTTCTGCTTCTATTTGTTTGTTCTGGTTCTGGATCCAACTGATCTCCAGGCCATCTGTGGCGGAGGTTCTGCGGTGGACAGAGAGTCTGAAGGTTCTTCTGACCAGTCAGTGTAAGAGTCATCACATTCTCTTTATCTAATAGGGTGTCAGGGGCAGGGCCTCACTGTGCTCTGTCTATCTCTGATTGGTCAGATGGCCTTGTGGCGTTCCGTCACTTCCTGAGGTCAGAGTTCTGCGAGGATAACCTAGACTTCTGGTTGGCTGTGGAGAGATTTAAAAGAACCCGTCCATTCAGTAAGATGTCGTCCAGTGCTGAGAAAATCTATGACGAGTTTATTTCTACCACCGCGTCCAGACAGGTAGGTGTCAGCCTCTCTGTCCTCTGATTGGTCCATTGGTCATGTGACACAGTTGCTCTCTGTCTACAGGTCAACGTGGACTCGTCTGTTAGAGAGTTGACCAATCAGAGCCTGCGTCGTGGTGTAAGCCCCGCCTCCTTCCAGTTAGCCCAGGATCAGGTTTTTGGGCTGATGGAGTCGGACAGTTACCCACGATTCCTGAAGTCCCGCCTCTACAGTCAACTGGCCAATCACAGACCACCGCCAGGCACAGAGTGGGCCGATCCAGAATGAAGAGGAGTAGGGGGGTGGAGTCTATTAGCGGATAGGCCTCTGATTGGCTGGCCATCAAAGACAGAAAGATTTATGGAAAACGTAGTCTCCAGCTGCTCAGACCTGTTTTCTTATTAAAGCTTTTATGTTTCAGTGATTCTGACACAGACTGAAACCTAGAACCGTCAGCATGTTAGATTCAAGATTTCTTTATTGTCAATTTCCCTGTATGTTCACAGAAAACAGAAAGATTTAAAAAAATGTTTTTCTCTCTCACACATACAGATTCAAAATCTAAATGTAGAAAAAAACAAGATTAAAACAGATTAAAAAAAACAGACATCCTGAGAAAAATATAATAAATAAATAAAATCAGCCAATATACATCAGCTTCACATATGTTGACATCAAACTCTTCAAGCTCCTTATGTTTATTGGGACTTGGCTAATGCTAGTATGCTAACAACAAACCACCTAGAGTGTAAAGAGCCTTTAACCAGCTGGTTTAAAACGAGGAACGTTTAACAATGATCACATCTTGTTTTTATTCATTAGCAAACATGTGGCTCTGAAACTGTTTCACAATAAAAGATCTTCCACGTACGCTTCTTCTTCTGGGTTTTATTTGCAGCAGACTCGGTGGAACTCAAAGATTGGTTCTACCTGAGTTCTACCTGGTTCTACGTGACCAGAAGGACTCATGTTGGATGGCCTTAATTTCCATGTTGGGATCATATGTAAATGGTCCTGGAGGCTATGATCTGGACTGGTTTATGGGGTCATGGGGTTTATGTCAGTGCAGGATGGAGGATGTTCCAGTATCAGGTATCAGTCTTTCTGGACTCAGATACAACTTTTTCTGTCTCCCTGTTAGGGAGGGTCAGCAGCACCTTAGCAGCAGGGCCTTAAAAATCCATAATTCTGTCTGGCTCAGTTGTGAATCACCTTCTTTAGATGGGAGAATCTATAACATCATTTTATGTAATATGGTTAACTTCTGGCATAGAGTCACAAAATTAGAAGGACACAATTGTTTTTCATTCTTTTTTTCTTTCCAATCCATGATAATCTTGACTGTCCTGCAGGCCTTTAAGCCGGCCTTGCAGACTGGTATAATAAAGCTATTAAAGTGGTTGGAGATCTGGTCCATGAGAGCTCACTTACCACATTCCAGCAGATAACAATTAAGCATGGGCAGACCAATGCTGATTTCTTCACATTCAGACAAGTAAGGAGCTTTATTTTGTCTAATCTGAGGGAATTCCCCGATGGGCTGTCATCTCTCCTACAGAATCCTGATCAAAAACACTGAACTTAAATCCTTATCAAAAAGCTGAATAAGATCCTTTCCTGTCGTAGACAAGTTCATGCGAGGCTGGTTTGGGTTCCATTGATGGAATGAGCTAACTGGCCGAGCCACCCGGTTTAAGTAACTAACTCTGCCTGGGACAGACCATTTAAAATGTCACATATATTAAGCCAGAGGCCCAACATAGAATATACACAGCCTTGTCTTTATTTTGGACTAAATGCCAATCAGCTACTGGTTCTTTCCTTCATTGTTTGTGGCCTGGGTACTGGATTCCGTCTCATTTCCATCAACCTAGTGACATTTGATAGGACTTGGAAGCTCTCAGTCCCTTGTCCCAGTGCATTCTGGGATATGACCTGAATAGTTTTCAGTTCCAGTTCGGCTCCAATCTGACCCTCATCTGCCCCCTGGTGGACATGTCCAGCTGTTTCCACAAGGACAACATTACGACATTAAAAGGGTTCCAGTTTAGTGAAAAATAAAACAAACATGTCAGATATGTTCTAGAAAAAAAATGAGACGTGTTTTAGTTGTGGTTCTGTTTTTTACTTCATCAGTCAGGCCCCACAGCATTCATATATAATTAGTGGTTTAACATCTGGAACTCTGCCTCATCTTTAGATTTAAACACATCTGTTAGACCTCTTTATTCAGTCACATCACACTGTGCTCCAGATGCCACCAGGTGGCGCCAGTGACACTAGTCTGACTGTCGGCTTTAATCCAGGCTGGTGGAAGTTTTCTTCATTACAACATGTTTAAATTAGTCAGTACAAACTTAGATGTTTATCAGAGACACAGGAGACACCAAAACATGTCAGTCACTCTTTTAAAGGACCAGAACTTTAATCTGTAGTTGGACAATGAAACCACAACCGTGACTTTTATGATCTTAAATACGTGGACGCCTCCCCTCTGTTCACAGCTGATCGTTTATCCTGATTTAACACATTGTCCTCATTTATTAACTGATTCCTGTTGGAGCCGGTGAGGACATGTTTAATAAAACCTGAAGCAGGAGTCTGAGTCTGTTTCTACCCGGCCAGGATGTGCTTGACAAACTCGGTGTAGTTGATGTGGCCGTTGGCGTCCTCCTGTCCCACCATCAGTCGATCCACCTCGTCCTCCGTCATCTTCTCTCCCAGCGTGGCGAGGACGTGGCGGAGCTCCGCCCCCATCACGGTGCCGTTGCCCTCCTTGTCGAAAACCCTCAGACCCTCCACGAAGTCTTCGAAGTTACCCTGCTCCTTGGAGCGGGCCACGTGCTGCAGCATGGGCAGGAAGCTGTCGAAGTCCAGCAGCTTGACGTTCATCTCCTCGGCCTTCGGCCTCCCCAGCAGCTTCAGCACCTCCTCGTTGGTGGGGTTGTGTCCCAGCGCTCGCATGACGTCTCCACACTGAGCGAAGGTGATCTTCATCTCACCGGCGGGCGTCTCGTCAAACAATGTGAAAGCGTCCCTGAACTCTTCGATCTGGTCTGGACTGAACTCCACCACCACGCTCTTCAGGTCCA
>NC_061776.1:29163444-29169000 GCF_022458985.1 Mugil cephalus | reverse complement strand
CATTCAGGCTTATTCGTGGTGGGAGGTGGATGTTCTCATGCTAGCAAGCTGAATATTGAGTGTGGGGTGGATGCCCGTTAGTATTTTTTACATCTGTGCAAGAAACGCTTTCTCTCGCTGAGATAAGTCGTTTTCTGCACAGTGTCCCAAAGTGTCAGATTAAGTGAGAACTGAGTCATTTTGTGACTTATTGTTGCTGATGTTGATGAAAAGACTCCTAGTGACTTGTATGCTCGAATGATGTTTCAGGCACGCGGTTGTCCAGTAAAACACAGGGGCCCCCCACCGTGCGCCTGTTAGGCGAGAAAGGCCCACCTTTTCGGATTCCAATTTTTGCCATCTGCCGCCCCTCTGCTGGAGCTATGTAAAATGTTGTTTCTCTGCATTAAAGGCCTCCCTGCTATCAATTCAGGTTATTCGTGAGTGGGAGGTGACTGTTCTCATGCAGTACAGCTGAATATGAGTGTGGGTGGATGCCCGTTAGGTATTTTACCATCTGTGCAAGAAAACGCTTTCTCTCGCTGAGATAAGTCTTTCTTGCACAGACATGAAAATGTTGTTTCTCCTGAATAAAGGCCTTCCCGCTAGCATTCAGGCTTATTCGTGGTGGGAGGTGACTGTTCTCATGCTGTACAGCTGAATATTGAGTGTGGGCTGGATGCCGTTAGTATTTTTCCATTGTGCAAGAAACGCTTTCTTCTCGCTCAGATAAGTCGTTTTCTGCACAGGGAGTGTCACAAAGTGTCGATTAGTGGAAAACTGAGTCATTTTGTGACTTATTGTGCGAATGTGATGAAAAGCACCTCCTAGTGACTTGTTTGCTCAGAATGCTGTTTCAGGCACGCGGTTTGCTCCAGGAAACACAGGGGCCCCACCGTGCGCATGTTTAGGCCGAGAAAGGCGCACTTTTTCCTTATCAATTTTTCGCCATCTGCCGCCCCTTCTGGAGCATGAAAATGTTGTTTCTCCTGCAATAAAGGCCTCCTGCTATCATTCAGGCTTATTCGTGGTGGGAGGTGATCTGTTCTCATGCAGTTTACAGTGAATATGAGTGTGGGGCTGGATGCCGTTAGTATTGTACCATCTGTGAAGAAACGCTTTCTCTCGCTGAGATAAGCGTTTTCTGCACAGACATGGAACATGTGGTTTCTCTGCAATAAAGGGCCTCCCTGCTATCATTCAGTTATTTTTCCGGTGGTGGGAGGTGACTGTTCTCATGCAGCACAGCTGAAATATTGAGTGTGGGGCTGGTTGCGGGGGGGGGCGGGGGGTGTGCCGTTAGTATTTTTAACCATCTGTGCAAGAAAGCTTTCTCTCGCTGAATTAAGTCGTTTTCTGCACTGAGTGTCCCCCCAAAATAGTGTCAGATTAGTGGAACTGAGCTCATTTTGTGACTTTATTGTGCTGAATGTGATGAAAAGCCACCTCCTAGTGACTTTGTTATGTCAGAATGACTGTTTCAGGCAGCGGTTGCTCCAGAACACAGGGGGCCCACCGTGCGCTGTTAGGCCGGAAAAAGGCCCACCTTTTCGGATCAATTTCTCGCCATCTGCCGCCCCTCTTCTGGAGCATGAAAATGTTGTTTCTCCTGCTATAAAGGCTCCCTGCTATCATTCAGGCTGATTCGTGGTGGGAGGTGACTCGTTTCATGCCCAAGTACAGCTGAATATTGAGTGTGGGCTGGATGCCCGTGAGTATTTTTACCATCTGTGCAAGAAACGCTTTCTCGCGCTGAGATAAGTAGTTTTCTGCACAGACATGCAAATGTTGTTTTCTCCTGCAAATAAAAGGCCTTTCCTGCTATCATTCAGGCTTATTCGTGGTGCGGAGGTGATGTTTCATGCAGTACAGTGATATTGCGTTTGGCTGGATGCCCCGATAGTATTTTTACCCATCTGTGCAAGAAACGCTTCTCTCGCTAGATATGTCGTTTTCTGCACAGCAGTGTCACAAAGTGTCAGATTAGTGGAACTGAGTCATTTGTGACTTATTGTGCTGAATGTGATGAAAAGCACCTCCTACGTGATTGTTATGCTCAGAATGGACTGTTTCAGTGCACGCGGTTGCTCCTGAAACACTGGGCCCCCACGTGCGCATGTTAGGCGAGAAAGGCGCACTTTTTCCCCCAATATCAATTTTTCGCCATCTGCCTCCCCTCTGCTGGAGCATGAAAATGTTGTTTCTCCTGCAATAAAGGCCTCCCTGCTATCATACCGGTTATTCGTGGTGGCGAGGTGACGTTCTCATGCAGTACAGCTGGATTAGTGAGTGTTGGGCTGGATGCCTCGTTAGTATTTTTACCATCTGTGCAAGGAAACGCTTTCTCTCGCTGAGTAAGTCGTTTTCTGCACAGAATGAAAATGTTGTTTTCTCCTGCAATAAAGGCTACCTGCTATCATTCAGGCTTTATTCGGTGGTGGGGGTGACTGTTCTCATGCAGCACAGCTGAAATTGAGTGTGGGTGGGATTTGCCCGTTAGTTTTTTACCATCTGTGCAAGAAACGTTTCTCTCGCTGAGATAAGTCGTTTTCTGCACAGAGGTCCCAAGGTCAGATTAGTGGAACTGGAGCTCATTTTGTGATTTATTGTGCTGAATTGTGCTGAAAGCACCTCCTAGTTGATTGTTATGTCAGAATGACTGTTTCAGGCACGCGGTTGCTCAGAACTCAGGGGGCCCCACCGGTGAGCCTGTTAGGCGAGAAAGGCGCACCTTTTCCGGAGCATTTTTAGCCATCTGCCAGCCCCTTGCTGGAGCATGAAAAATGTTGTTTCTCCGGCAATAAAGGCCTCCCTGCTATCATTATGGCATCGTCGTGGTGGAGGTGACGGTTCTCATGCAGTACATAGCTGAATATTGGAGTTATGTGGGCTGGATGCCCGTTAGTATTTTTACCATCTGTGCTAGAAACGCTTTCTCTCGCTGAGAGAAGTCGTTTTCTGCACAGACTTGAAAATGTTGTTTCTCCTGCAATAACAGGCCTCACTGCTATCATTCAGGCTTATTCGTGGTGGGAGGTGACTGTTCTCATGCACTACAGCTGAATATTGAGTGTGGGCTGGATGCCCGTTAGTATTTTTACCATCTGTGCAAGAAACGCTTTCTCTCGCTGAGATAGTCGTTTTACTGCACAGAGTGTCACAAATAGTGGTCAGATTAGTGGACTGTGCACATTGTGTGACTCTATTGTGCTGAATGTGATGAAAGCACCTCCTGTGACTTGTTATGCTCAGAATGACTGTTTCAGGCACGCGGTTGCTCCAGAACACAGTGGCCCCACCGTGCGCCTTGTTAGGCCGAGAAGGCGCACCTTTTCGGAATCAATTTTTCGCCATCTGCCGCCCTCTGCTGGAGCATGAAAATGTTGTTTCTCCTGCCAATAAAGGCCTCCCTGCTATATTTCAGGCTTATTGTGAGTGGGAGGTGACTGTTCTCATGCAACTAACAACTGAATATTGAGTGTGGGCTGGATGCCCGTTAGTATTTTTACCTTCTGTGCAAGAACGCTTTCTCTCGCTGCGAGATAAATCGTTTTCTGCACAGAGTGTCCCAAAGTGTCAGATTAGTGGAACTGAGCCTCATTTTTTTATGACTTATTGTGATGAATGTGATGAAAAGCACCTCTAGTGACTTGTTAAGCTCAGAATGACTGTTTCAGGGGCACGCGGTTGCTCCAGAACACAGGGGGGCCCCCACCTGTGCGCCTGTAGGCCGAGAAAGGGCGCACCTTTTCCGAATCAATTTTTCGCCATCTGCGCCTCTGTCTGGTGCATGAAAATGTTGTTTCTCCTGCAATAAAGGCCTCCTGTATCATTCAGGGCTTAGTCCTGGTGGGAGGTGACTGTTCTCATGCAGTACGCTGAATATGAGTGTGGGCAGGATGCCCGTTCGTATTTTTAACCATCTGTTCATGAAACGCTTTCTCTCGCTGTGATAAGTCGTTTTCTGCACAGACATGAAAATGTTGTTTCGCTGCAATAAAGGCCCTCCCTGCTATCTATTTCGGTGATTCGTGGTGGGAGGTGACTGTTCTCATGTAGTTACCCAGCTGAATATTGAGATGTGGGCTGGATGCCGTTAGTATTTTTACCATCTGTGCAAGAAACGCTTTCTCTCGCTGTGAGATGTCGTTTTCTGCACAAGAGTGTCACAAAGTTGTCAGATTAGTGGAAACTGAGCTTCTTAAATAGATATGAAAGCAGCAGGTTCTCTCAGGTTCAGTTGGCTGCAATGAAATCATAATTTCATTGTTGCACAAAATGGTCTTACTCTTAAAATAAGGCAAATCACTTGGTGATTCCACTGAATTTCATCATTTTATTTATTCTGTAAAACATTTTGATACTCGACTTTTCTCGGTTCATTCTAAATAACGAGTGTTTTGCTTAGAAATGGAATGACTAAACTATGCAGTGTGTCTTTGTAATTAGGAATTGTTTTGAGCTGCAGCAGCCATAATACTGTTCGTTGAGAGAAAGTAATTATTTTGGAATTTCTATATGCAGCATTCTGTTACTAAACATAGGACTATCAAAAAGCATCCAAGCCTTTTAGATTCATGTGATCGTGTTCTCAAAATTCATATTCGCTCACATGTCTTGTTCCAAAGTTGAATGATTATTGGACCTCTGTCTTCACTTTCTATTTTTATATTATTATATTATTCACTTTGAAATTGAATTGAACTGTCCCCTCATGGGATGTTGTGTTCAAGTGTTGTGGAAAAATTGTTGTTGGAGAAGTTGTAATGTATTCAGTCTCAGTGATCCACTTTTGTTGGTTTGTTTGCAAAATATTCTTGCATGGATGGGGAGACTCCACATACAGTAAACGATATATCAATAACTATGGAAAGTTAGAGTTTTGGACTCTGACCCTATGTGATAACGCAGGGAGAGTGGTTTCATGAAACATTGTGTGCCTATCTGTAGCTGTTTCAGTGTATGTTTTATTGGTTTAGTTTGTGTTGTGTTTTAGTTCTCAAGATACAAGGGCTGACAAGGTAATATTTTCCAAAACTAGGCACCACCTACTTCTGCTCAGACATAGCACATAGCGCTGGGTCTGAGACTAATAGTCTAATAGAAAACTGAAATAGATTAAAATAGAAAGCGGATTTACAGCTGCTTTTGACATATTTTGTCATCAGGGCACAACAAGATAGGTAGCTAATGACTTGCTTCGTCTCCTCACCAACCTTTGTCCATGCTCCTTACTGGTTCCTACCACTTCATTTGATCTATGAGTGTTGATATGGCAAAAGGCTACATATCATTGTTATGCATCAACTTTAAATTGTATGTTAATATTGCTCTTGTAAACATTGACAATGCACATGTGAAACAAAAATGTTAACAATACCTCACACTTAGTTGCGTGAGCTCTTGCATACATCACACTGAGGAACGGTTTCATTTTTGACAGCCCCTAGAGGGCCGGAAGGACACGGGCAGCTTTGCTGAGGTAGGGCCAAAATTTGCAAGCTACATTGATGGCAAAGGACTGAGGTTTGCCGACATGCAGTGACTTCCATCACCTCTTCATCCAATTGCAAAGCC
>NC_061776.1:29137079-29162944 GCF_022458985.1 Mugil cephalus | reverse complement strand
GATAATTATTCTAATAAGGTGTTTATCATGAACTATATCTCCCATAATGTACGTCAATGTCGTGACCTGATGTGGTGATTGGAAATATCAACAGTTAATCCCAAAATGTCCAAGAAGAGAAAAACTGACTCAGAAGGAAGGAAATTTAAGAAAAGATGGGAAAGTGAATGTTGGTGCTTCAAGGAAAAAAACATGATGAAGGAGTAAAATCTACGTCGTCATTTTGACGCCAAACATGGAGTGAAGTCTGTTAAATGTAGCCTCCAAGAAAAACAACAAATGGTTCAAGAATTAAAAGTCAGACTCTAATTGCAGCATGAACTGTTCACCAAAGATACAGATAAAATGATATTTTTCATTTTTCATTGAGAGCTTTTAAATCCAAACTGAGAGGACATGAGGCCGACTCCACAATATTCACTAGTTTTTATAACCTGCTTGTAAATTGAATCATCTTCTTTTCATTTGTCTTTTCTTTGTCTTTTAACTGTGTCATTTTCTAACTGTGTTTTGTATTTGCTGCTGTCTATTTTCACCAGGACTCCCTTTAAAAAGAGCTTCTCAGTCTCAGTGGGTTCATTCTGGTTAAAGAAATCAATTATTTACATCATTTCCAAATCCCTGAATTGTGTTTTTCAGTTGTTCATTTGTTATTTCAGTGATTACAATATGTATTGAATATGACACATTTAAGAGCACAGACTTTAATCACTAATAAAACACATCAACATGTTAGTTTGTGTCAGTCATGTTCAAATGTTTAAATACTTTATGCTGATGATGGTGATAAAACTTTATTTAATTTAACATCACATTCACTTTGTGTTTTTTCTTTTTCTATTAACACATCATCAATTAAAGACACATTTACATCATATAAGTGACAGCGATTAGATCTGACAAGGTTCTAACTTTCAGAAATGATCCAATACAATCGATAGACACTTGAAAAGAATGTGAAATAGTTGAACATGAAATATCATCTTGTTTTCAACAGAATTACTGAGACGATCAAATCCTAAATGTTTGTAACGTCACTAATATTTACAGAAAGAAAGAATGACTTTAGTTGTTCAGTCACATTTCAACATGTTTTCAGAAATGATTGAGCTTTTCTTATGGAACAATGGCTGCAGGATGAATTCTCTACTAATGAGGAAAAAAACTAACATGTAAAGCCTGAAGCAGCACAAACTGACTTTAAACACATTTCAGCTTCTACAATAAAACAAGTGAAGGAAAAGAAATGTTTGTTCTTACCTGTTACATACAGTTTAGTTCCAGAGCCAAAGATGAAGTAGCCCCAGCTGCTGCCGCACAGTGAAAAAGACTAATACAAAAACCCGTGTGCTGCTGAGATACTCAGCTGAGGGGAAGGAGTCACATGAGGAGGAAGGATCATATTTCAGCTCCTTGATGTGTTTCTCTGATGTTCAGATCTACATGACTGTCTCTTCTTCTCCTTTCTTTTAGCCTCACTAGCAGCATGGCTCTGATGTTAATGTCAGTGGTTGGTCAGTCCACTACTTTAGTCTTAGTCATGGACTGGATCTGGACTAAAGGATGGATGATGGACTCACATCAACATTTCTACACATTCTTGGTCCCAGAGGATCAACTTCATTAACTGACTGTTGATTTGGACTTTTTATCTAGCGCCACCAGCAGGTCAACATCTGTTTTGGTCATCAGATTTTCTGTTGGACATTCAGTGTCCAGTAGCATCATTACATAGAGACACATATGAAACATATTTAAGTTATAACCTAAACATGTAATGATGTGAATAAAATATATAGAATAGTATCAGTAATGACCACAGTCCAGTTGGTTCCTCACAGGGAGGCGCTGTAGAGTCTTATGTCCTGAAGGACAAACGTCCTCCTCAACGTGTTCATGGAGCAAGACAGAGACAGCAGCCTGTCCCTGAACCAGCTTCTCTATCTGACTATGGTGTCATTTATTTATTTATTTAAAAAACAAAAACAAAAAAAAATAAACGTATTCATTTATTTTTATTTAACAGCACGCAAGTAAAAAGTAAAAAGTATATCGAGCAGATCAATATCATTACAAAGCACATACGTTGAGAAGAGAATAAATTGCGAAGTTTGAGGTGGGAATGTGCAGGAGGAAACAAAAAACCCTATATACGCTTGTCAGGTGGCCCTCCTAAACAAAATTCAGCTTTAACAATCAATGCAATAGCAGCCACATAAAAAAAGGACAAGTGATAAAGAAAAAGGATACATATGTAGCCAAGCTAAACTGAACCAGCACAGGACACAGAAATATCTTCTGGGGTCTTTATTTCTGAACACAAGAATATGGTGTTTAGATAAAATCAATGATGCCAGTTTAGAACTAAAACTGACTGACAGTCTTCAACTGTGTCTACAGTACTAGTCAAAAACAAAAATCAGCGACACCACACTGTGCCTGGTACACTGGGACACTTACTGTAACTGTGTTTAGTCTAGTTTAGTCTTGAGTAATTAACCTATTACAACAGAGTATTAAAATATGTCCTACAGTCCAGTACAGACTGCTAGAGTGTACCAAAATCTCCTTATAGGCAACAACAGAGTACAAAGAATTAACTACAGTGGCTTGACCCTAAACCACAAAGTGCCCACAAATTCACAGGTCAGAACTTCACAATGAAAGCTGAATGTAGAGTTGTAATACATAACGTTATTAACTTGTTGTTATGACCGTAGTGGTCATAATTTGCATGTTTTGTTCTTTCTGTTGTGTTGTCCCTCCCTGTCCAGGGGGGGAGCTGTGTCCTTGTGTTTCCAGGATGGGCGCGTGCAGGTGGAGGCCGCTGATTGGAGGAAGTCCGGAGGCCGCGGATTCAAAAGTGGAGCCGACAACACACTCTCTCTCTCTCTCGCTGGTTCGCCTTTGGCAGCATTGCAAACCGCATCGCGACCTTCACCGACGCAATCCCTACCGACCTTCTTGTGATTCTTGTGATTCATTTATGTTGCGGATGAGATCTTTTATCTCTCCTGTAAATATTGTAAATAGTAGTAATAGTTCGCAGTACCATATTAGTAGGGGTGAGTAGCCTTTTACTTTTGTCCATCTTTTCTCTTGTTTTGGTGTTAGGGAGTGAGGGTAGAAAACCTGTTGTTTTGTTGACTTCTTTTCTTTTGGCTAGGCAAGTCAGTTTTCAAACCCAGCTCGTTTTGTTTATTGTTTTAGGTGATGCTCACCCCGAAGACTTTATGTTCGTTTGGGTAAATAAATCCCTTCGTTTTTGGACTGCATCTCTACGTGTTCTGTATTACTTTACATGTTTATGTTATGTTTAGGTATCCCTAGGCCGGGGCATAACATAATTGGGGGCTCGTCCGGGATCTGTTTCCGTGTTTTTTTTTTTTTGGCGCCGGATCGATTTGGTTTGTTATCGCGGTTTGTTTGTTTTGTATATTTCTGGCAGACACTGTTTCATTTAGTGGTACAATGGAATTTGATTTGGATGGTTTTGTTAGGCAGCCTACACTGGAGCAGATTAACAAATGCAGGAAGGAGGATTTGATGCTCATAGCAAATGTGTATAATGTGCAAGTGCCTCCCAGGCTTAGGAAGGAGGAGCTGAGGCAGCTCCTGGTGGGGAATTTGTCGGAGAGGTTAACTGTTTCGGCTGTTGCAGAATCTCATGGTAAAAGTAACGTGGAGATTCGGGGACCTGTGCCGCCGGTCACGCCTGTGTGCTCTGATCCTCCCCTTACGCCGGGTTCGTCAGCGGAAGAGCTCCGACTGACACTCCGCATTAGGGAGATAGAGTTGAGGAATAGGCAGCTGGAGGTGGAAGCTATGCAACTGAGGGTGAAAGCGTTGGAGCTGGAACGCCCGCCAAATGTCGATCCCCGTTCCCCTGTCACCCCACAGGACCCACCCTCTCTCCGGCAGAGTCTAGACGTGAGTCGGCTCATTGCACTGGTGCCTCCGTTCAGAGAGTCCGAGGTGGACTCCTACTTTAACGCGTTTGAGCGCATTGCAACCACCTTAAACTGGCCAAAGGATGTTTGGACTTTGTTGCTCCAGTGTAAGCTGGTAGGAAAAGCTCAGGAAGTGTGTGCCGCCCTCACTGTTGAACAGAGCTTAGATTACGACGTTGTTAAAGCGAGTGTATTACGTGCCTATGAGTTAGTACCCGAAGCCTATAGGCAAAAATTTAGAAACTGTGTGAAGAATGTCAGCCAGACCTATGTTGAGTTTGCACGTGAAAAAGGCGTGCTTTTTGATAAGTGGTGTCACGCCAGCAAGACGAATGATTTTGCGCAGCTGAGAGAGCTCGTGCTTCTAGAGGAGTTCAAAAGGTGCCTGCCAGAGCGCATCGTTGTGTATTTAAATGAACAAAAAGTTGTGTCTCTGTCGGAAGCTGCTGTTTTCGCCGATAAGTTTGCTCTGACTCACAAGAGCGCGCGTCTGTCACCTGTCCAGGAAACGCCGAGGTCTGCGGCGAATAATAAGCCTCGGTCTCCTAAAAACTCCCGGCGTAATTTCTCTACGGGTGAAAATCGAGCGTGCTATTACTGTCATGAAGTTGGCCACCTAATTTCAGTCTGCCCTGTGTTAAAGTCAAAGGAACAATCGAAGAGTAAACATCCCTCTGCTGTGGGTCTGATACATTCAGAGCCTACTGTAAGTCAGCAGGAAGATCTGACCGCGGTTGATGACTCTTTCAAGCCATTTATAAACCCAAGGTTTTGCCTCTCTGACTGACAATGAGGCCAAGGTTCCGGTCACTATCCTGAGGGATACTGGTGCCAAACACTCTGTGGCTCGTCGTGGCATGTTGCCTTTTTCGGATCAATCGTACTGTGGCTCTGATTTATTGTTGTGGGGAATTAAATTGAGCGAGATCCGTGCGCCACGTCATACCGTTTATCTTTCCTGTTCTTTGGTGTCTGGGACAGTACAAGTAGCGGTGCGTGATCAGCTGCCGATTGCGGGAGTTGATCTTATTCTGGGGAATGATTTGGCTGGCAACAAAGTTTTTCCGTCTGCTCCGGAGGTGATTGAGAATCCCACTGTTGACTTGTGTGTCACCCCGCTATACCTGACGCGCAGTTGGTCTTTCCGGCGTGCGTTGTCACCCGTGCCCAAGCTCGTAAACTTGGTGAAATAGTTGATCTGTCTGACTCGTTTATTAATACATCTGAGGTCTCGGTCAGACCCTCTCCTGAACCGGAAAATGAATCTCCTTCAGTTGTGGTGGAAACAGAGGACAAAGAGTTGTGTTTGTCAATAAACAAAGATCAATTAGTTAAAGCGCAACAATCTGACAGTACGCTGGCTGCCTGTCTGTCTGCTGCTCGGGAACACAAAAGCGATACACTGCCTATGACTTACCTCTTTGATCAAGGTGTGCTAGTGCGAAAATGGTCCCCAATGTCTGGTATGGAGTGTGACGTGGTTACTCAGGTCGTTGTGCCAAAAGAGTTCCGTCCTCAAGTGCTGAGTTTAGCCCACGATCACAACTTGTCCGGCCATCTGGGCGTTAAAAAGACATATCACCGTGTGCTCCAGTATTTCTTTTGGCCAGGGCTAAAGTCTGATGTTGCCAGGTTTTGTCGATCTTGCCATATCTGCCAGACCACCGGCAAACCGAACCAGGTTATTCGCCCGGCTCCGTTACGTCCAATTCCAGCGATCGGTGAGCCCTTTGAGCATGTCATCATTGACTGTGTCGGTCCCTTGCCAAAAACAAAGACAGGACATCAGTACATGCTGACCATGATGTGCGCAGCCACACGATTTCCTGAGGCAGTCCCGTTGCGCTCGTTGAGAGTTAAGGCGGTGGTAAAGGCTCTGGTTAAGTTCTTTTCCACCTTTGGTTTGCCAAAACGCATTCAAACTGATCAGGGATCTAACTTCATGTCGAAGGTTTTTGCACAGGTGATGTCGGAGCTGTCCATCAAGCATCAAGTGTCCAGTGCGTATCATCCACAGAGTCAGGGCGCACTGGAGAGATTCCATCAGACATTAAAGTCAATGCTTCGTAAATACTGTGCTGAGTCTAACAGGGAGTGGGATGAGGGTCTGCCACTGCTCTTGTTCGCCATTCGGGAAACCATGCAGGAGTCTCTTGGTTTCAGTCCAGCCGAATTAGTTTTTGGGCACACGGTGCGTGGTCCGCTACGGCTTCTGCGAGAGAGGTGGCTTGCAGACCGGCCCGGTCCGTCGCACAATATCCTCGACTTCGTGAGTTCATTCAGGGAGAGGTTACACACTAAAAAAAGAAAGAAAAACACCATCTGTCACTTTTTAATCGAATGAATTTGATGGATCAAAGTGGGCGTGACCGATCAAGTGGGCGTGACCGATCAAGTGGGCGTGACTGAGGAAGTGGGCGTCACCAACTTTCAAGGGGGGCGTGACTGAGGAAGTGGGCGTCAGCAACTTTCAAGGTGGGCGTAACCAACGCTGATTGGATGTTGTGGCATTTCACTTTCCTTGGGGTAGGAAGTCGGGGTCTGTGTGAGAATCTTTTTTAAGATGAGTCAGCGGGGTCACGACCCCCGAGGTAGGAAGTCGGGGGGGGGGGGGGGTATGTGAAAGCATTTTTATTACCTGAAACAGCGGTGTCACGAACCCCGAGGTAGGAAGTCGGGGATTATGTGCAAGTATTTTGATCAGGTAAACACAGCGGTGTCAAGACCCCCGAGGTAGAAAGTTGGGGGGTATGTGAAAGTATTTTTATTACCTGAAACAGCGGTTTCAAGACCCCCCGAGGTAGAAAGTCGGGGGTATGTGAAAGTATTTTTGTTAGGTGAAACAGCGGTGTCGCGTATAATACCGCTGGTCAGTCGATGTCATACGCGCATTTCATCACGGCCTGCCGCTGAAGACATCACATCAGTCCTGCCTGAGAGTCTCCAAAGAAGCTAATTATCTTTTTTCTGGGGAGGGTAAGTAATCTCTGTACCTTTATTAGCGGGTGATTCCTTTTACTACACCTAACATAGTTTTTTCCGAACCTGTTTTTCAGAATAAAGATATCTTTTCGTGAAAGCATCAAAAATGGATTCTTGTATGTAACATTTTAAGACTTACATGATTTTATACATGTTTCATTGTTACGGTATAAGGATAACACAGGGCCTTTCTTCCAGACACTGAGAAAGCGGCCTTCTTTTGCCGTGCATATGATGAGGACAGCCAGGGGATCTTATGTAAGGCAGTTATTTCATTCAAATGAAGCTATACATTTTACAGAAATTTACAAGAATTACTCTTGAATTTTTTTTTTTTGTAGGCACCCCTGAAGTAGTCCCATCCACCGCATCTGTATCAGTTCAGAATGGTTAGTTACTTTCCTTTAACAAAAAAAAAAAAAAAAAAAAAAAAAAAAAAAAAAAAACTGCATGTGTGAATATATTTATATGTGTGTGTGTGTTTCACTAAAGTATTATAATAATAAATTGTTTTCTGGTTATAGTATATCCTTCTCAGACCGTAATCTGGCCAGGGAGCGGACTGTTTGAAGGTAGAAGCACTAACACTCTTCCGCTATCCTTTGACTGTGTATCCCAGAATGTATGTGATAGATTCTATTGACTTGTATTATACTTTAGCAGGTGACGAAGCAATACTAGACAGCGTTTTGGATTACGGGAACGAGAGTGGACTTCTATCTCTATCTGAAATTCATACAACAGACAGGCCCGAGACACCTCCGACTAACGGTAAGAAGAAGAAGAAAAGAAAAAAAAAAGTATAAATTTTAAATAAATAAGTAAAATAAATCTAAACCCGTCTCTCTCCATTTTGTAGAGTGCAGACCAGAACCCGCTCACAAGGTGGACAAGGCTACTTGTACCAGCGAAGACGGTGTCTACCCGCTACTCGTCATACCCGACACGCCAGAAAAGCAAGGCAGACAACCGGCTAACAGTAAGAATTATTATTATTTTTTTTTAAGAAACTAAATGATTATAAGTAAGCCATGTCACTCATTGTGATATTTTAACATGATTCTGATAGCTAAAGAAGCTGACACTGACGGAGGACCATCTGGATCCGAAATTAGCATACCAGAAGCACCAGGGAAAGCAGTGACTGACGGTAAGAATAAAATACAAATTTTATACAAACTAAAAATAAATAATAGCTAATCAGCTAAATAAAATAAATACTTCTTTATCTATTCTGTAGACTCCAGGCCATACCCCAAACTGAAGCATTCCACTAGAAGAAGCGGCAGGAGGAATACGAGGAGATCAGCTTCAGGACGTCGGGGTCTATCGAGAGGGAAGGTTGTGAAAACTTTTTGGAAAATACTGACTTCTGTTTGTGAATTGACTTCAGCGTTGACTAGGTAGAGTCGTGTGTGTTGTAATGATGAATGATCAAGGGGAAAATTCGGTCTCGCAGTCAGCTCTGTTATCTTTACAGTCTTCGGTCTCGCAGTCAGCTCTGTTATCTTTACAGTCTATGGTTGAAGTGTTAAGCGATATCCCTCACCCGCAAACTTTACCTCCACTGGTTGAAATACAACAACAATTAGAGATCTCAAACGAGCCTCAGGCTCGCCACGAACCTTCGGATTTACAGAATTTGGAAAGTATCGATGTAGCCCTTCAGCGTTTAAGAGAAGCTCCGTCCAGTCCTCCATCCCCCGAGCTTTTACCTCCGCCGCTTGAATTACAGCCTTTAGAGATTTCAAACGAGCCTCAGGCTCGCCACGAACCTTCTGATTTTCAAAATTTGGAAAGTATCGATGTAGCCCTTCAACGTTTAAGAGAAGCTTTGTCCAGTCCTCCACTCCCGGAGCTCTTACCTCCTCCCTCCCAACCCCGCGTCGTTTGTCCGTCTAATGTACCATTACCTCGGCCGACGCAGGTTCCCTCTGTTCGTCCAACCGAAGATTCCGTGCCTGGTCCGTCTAACCTTTTACCCGTAAACGATCCGTTACCCGGTCCGTCCTCGTACTTCCCACCTACAACACCAGCCGCTCAGAGGGGTGCGGGTCAAAATCCTGAATCCCCCGGGAGGGTCTCCAGAGATAGGTTTAATAACATTGAAATAAGACAGATGCTAAATTTCAACTTTCCCAATCCTGTGAGTAATTACGCAGAGTTTTATCTTAATGTGATGGAGACTCTCCAAGCAGCGGTTGAACGGGGCTGTATCCTATGCCAGACAGGGGATGTTGCTGCAACTAGAATTAAGGGGGGAGAGATCAAACAGCGCCTCTGTCATAGTCACACACAACGGCAGTCTACCTCTAAACCATGTTCAAGAGGCTCTCGACCGCCTTGTGCAATCCAACATGGCCATTATGCCGGAAGATGAGATGGAGTTACTTGTGCAGGTGGTACGTAGTCCTAGAGGGGGTGTTAAAAGAAAACTGCAAACCATTTTTGACGATGAAATCTGCAGGAAAAAAGCCCATTGCCTGAACATTGTCATCAATCCTGGCAACCAGCTCTGCTTTGCCATTAACCTCGCTCAGCTTTTAAACCGTGAATTAACCACGCGTCAGGCCACTGAGCACGCTAAAGTGCTACAGAATCATGCGGGGTTAGCGGACGACACGCCTGTGACTTTTAATGATATTATCAAATTTGAACAGGCTTTAGATTGCAAAATCGTCGTCTTCTTCAGAGCAGACGGTGAGCGGGCCCTGTCTAAATTCCAAACATCTGAAGGAATGCATCCTAAAACCCTCTATCTCTTCCTCCATCAGAACCATTACTATGGTATCACCAACCTGAAAACATTTCTAGGTGCACGGTACGTCTGCGGTTACTGCCACACAGGTTTTACTAACTTATGGCAGCATCAGTGCCCGGGCCGTTGTTCTGTATGCTTCACCTCAGACTGCACAAAAACCGAGACTAAACTGATTAATTGCCCCGATTGTAATATGACGTGTCGATCCGACACGTGTTATTTAAAACATAAAATACCTCGTCACCGCCCCACCGCCGGTACAGCCGCCAGCAACTGCGGTACAATTAAAAAGTGCAATACCTGCAAAGTGGTGTATTACTCAGCCATCAGCGGCAGCACCCAGCACAAATGTCGAGCTAAGACATGTCCGGTCTGTTCCGTAAAGGACCCGGGCGAGGATCATCTGTGTTACATGACTCCTTTGAAGGTCGAGACTGATTATTCGAACCGCATAGTGTTTTATGATTTTGAAACATTTGTAGATGGAACAGGCAGACACATCCCATTTTACATCAGTACACAGTCTATGCTTGGAAAGAAGTGGGGTTCCTGGGGCATGAGTTGCACAGCTAGCTTCTTTAAACACTTCAGAAAACAGAAATACAGAGGCTGCATCTTCATAGCTCACAACGCTAAGGGTTTCGACAGTTACCTGCTTCTCAATCATATAATTCAGCAAGGTATGGCACCCCGTATAATCATGCAGGGCAGCAAGGTGTTGCAGATGGTGGATGAGGCGTTCCGTCAAACATACATTGACTCGCTTTCCTTTTTAACCATGCGCCTAGCAGATATGCCCGCAGCCATGGGCCTCGATGCTGTGAATGCTCCACGCGACCAGGAACTAAGCAAAGGTTTCTTCCCCCACCTTTTCAGTTCAGAGGCTCACTTAAATTATGTAGGCCCTTACCCTCCCCCAGACACTTACGGCGTAGACAGGATGCCTTCGGACACGCTGAAAAAGTTCAATGCCTGGTACGCCACCAAAGCTGGCTGTACATTTGATTTCAAAAAAGAGGCGGTGCTTTACTGCAATCTCGATACTGAAATCCTGGCAGCATCATGCTTAAAGTTTCGCGAAGAATTCATTCGAGAGACACGCGTTGACCCCTTTACGTGCATTACAATCGCTTCCGCCTGCATGAAAGTCTTTAAGACAAATTTCCTCCCTCCAAACACTCTGGCTCTACCGCCCCCCGATAACTACAACCGGCAATTCAAAAACTACTCCGACTCTGGCATCCAGTGGTTAGAGTGGGTCTCGCAGAACGAAAACGTCGCTATTCGACACGCTCTGAACGGAGGAGAGAAAAAACTGGGGAAATACTTTGTGGACGGCTATGCAGAGACTGACGGTGTTAAAAAAGCATGGGAGTTTCTCGGGTGTTTTTTTTCACGGCTGTCCAAAGTGTTACTCGCCTACTGAAGTGAATCGTTTGTTGCAGACTCCCTTTGAGCAGCTCCACTCAGCCTGGCAGGCCAAGCTGCTGACCCTGCGATCGGAGCTACACGTCTCGGTACAGTTCATATGGGAGCATGACTGGATCCGAATGAAAAAATCTCATGACGGAGTGAAACAGTTCCTCCTTCAGTATAGTGCACCGCAGCCCTTAAAACCTCGCGATGCGCTGTTTGGAGGTAGAACTTGTCCCATCCGTCTGAGGTACACGACAAGTGACACAGAGCAGGTTCGTTACGTCGATGTTACATCCTTGTATCCGTACGTTAACGCGCACTTTCACTACCCCCTTGGCCACCCCGAAATTATCCGTCAGGGTTTTAAAGATCCGCGTGAGTACTTCGGCCTGATTAAAGCTGTCGTGTATCCCCCTCGGAAGCTATTTCTACCTGTTCTACCGCATAAAACTGAGCGAGGTAAACTGGTGTTTACTCTCTGCCGCGTGTGCGCTGAGATCAACCATCAAGCCGGTTCGTGCATGCATAGTGACGGAGAAAGAGCTCTATCCGGTACCTGGACGACGCCTGAATTCACGAAAGCCCTAGACAGTGGATACCGTGTAGCCCAGATAACAGAAGTCTGGCATTTCAAGCAAAAGAGTGACTCCATTTTTAGGGGCTACATCAACACCTTTCTGAAGGGTAAACAGGAGGCTTCTGGTTTCCCCCCTGAAGCATCGGATGAGGCTAGCAGAGAAAATTACATCAGAGACTACGCAGCCAACCAAGGTATTGAATTAGACCCCGGTAAAATCGCACCTAATCCTGCAAAAAGACAGATTGCCAAACTTTGTCTCAACAGCTTTTGGGGAAAGTTTGCCCAGAGAACCAACTTAGGTCAGACCACCCTCGTCAGAAAACCTGAAGAGTTTTTCAAGTTTCTGTTTTCAGAGCAGTACGATGTAAAGTATTTTGGCTTTCTGAATGATGAGGTGGCTATGGTGCAGTGGCAGTACGGTAACGGGTACATCCTCCCTCCCGGGAAAAGCAATAACATCTTTATCGCAGCGTTTACCACATCCTATGCTCGACTGACTCTTTACAGGTATATGGAGATGGTACATGATCCCGAAAGGATTCTGTACTATGACACTGACAGCTTGATTTATGTCGTCAGAGAGGGGGAGATGCCTCTTCCCACAGGTAACTACCTGGGGCAGCTGACGGACGAGCTGGGTGGGGACTACATTCAAGAGTTTTGCAGCAGCAGGTCCTAAAAGTTATGCATATCAGACCAGAGGGGGTAAAGTGTCACTGCGCGTGAAGGGTATCACACTGAACCGTCAGAGTGGTGAAGAAATTAACTTCAACAGTATTAAACAGTTGGTAGAGGGTTACATTGAGAATCCTCTCAGCGACGCCGTCATTACAGTGTCTCAGCAGAACATCGTGCGAGATAAAAAAGGCTTCACCCTGAAAAAATTCTTCATTCCAAAAGAGGTTCAGGGTGGTGTATGACAAAAGGCGTCTTTTAGCTGGCGGGCGAACCGAACCCTTTGGTTATTAATCAGAAAATGTCACACTCTCTAGGAGAAGAGATTGAGTTTGACCCCAGATTGCAGCTTCCTTTTTCGTGTCTGGTGGTGGGTCCGAGTGGATGTGGAAAAACTGTTTTTGTAAAAAATGTTCTGGAAAACTGTGAACATGTCATGAATGATGTACCTAATAATATTGTATGGATTTATACTTCTTTTCAACCTTTGTATACTGAACTGCAAAAGAAAAATAAAAAGATAAGATTTATTAAAGGATTACCGGATTCTTTTGAAGATGAGTCTCTTTTTCCAGCCGACCAAACACACTTGGTTATTTTGGATGATGTCATCTTTCAAGCGTCTGATCACCCAGAGGTGGTAAGGATTTTTACCCAATACCGGCATCACCGAAATATGAGCGTCATAATGCTCACTCAGAATGTGTTTCATCAAGGGAAATTCAGTCGAACCATCGGTCTAAACACCAATTATCTGGTGCTGTTCAAAAATCCCAGAGACAAACTGCAGATGAATATACTAGCTCAACAGATGTTTCCCTCCAGAAAAAAATATTTTTTTAGAAAGTCTCGAAGATGCCACTAGTCAACCGCACTCCTATTTATTACTGGATTTAACTCACCGTTGTCCAGACAGGTTCAGACTGAGAACGGGGCTACTACCCTATGAGTGGCCTGTTGTGTACATTCAGAAAGAATCATGACCAGCGCTCGTCTGAAAAGAAACGCACCCTTGCTTAAAGTTCTGGCCAAGGCCACACCAAAGAGACGGAAGGATATATTAAGGGGGTGCTCCCCAGATCTTCTCCAGACGTTGTGTGAGATCGCGCTGAATCTTTTGAAGGGGAATATACCCCTTTCACCGCAACAATATCAGAAGTTAAAAAGATATAAGAAAAATATCAGACTCATTGCCGATAAGAAAGCCAGCGTGAAGAGTAAACGCAGGGTGTTACAAACAGGAGGCTTCCTTTTCCCTCTGCTTACAGCGGCCATTCCTATTATCGGGGAATTAATAGGAGGACTCGCTAGACGATAATCCTCCCTCCTACTCCCATGGCTCTGAAGACGACGCAGAAAATGTTTTTGGTGTCCCCGCATCAGTTAAACCGCCTGAGTCAACCCACGGCTGCTACAGGTAGCACCATCAGGCAAACAGCCCAGCAAGATTTGGATGTAAAGATGCGTGAGATATTAGAGGAGAGAGGTTTAAATCCTTATGAAAAAATTAAAAAGTACAACGCTTTGCTCCAACGCTATCTCAGCCTCAGCAGACAAGGGGAGAATGAACTTCAACCCATAACTCTGAGTCTACCGCAAGAAGAGGTACATCAGGCAGAGAACGCAGAGGTGAAAGGTCAGGAAGTGGGGGAGGAGGAAGATGTTTTAAAAAGTCTTCCGACACGCAGTCGAAAAAACGCAGAGTATGTGATGAGAAAACTATCCAAGAGCCCCAGTAGCTGGACGTCGAGAGGTGAATTTATCTACAGGGGTAAAGCCGTGAGAGGCTCTCATATGCTTGATCTGGTAAAAACATCTGACCTCTTCCTATAAGAAAGTGAATGATCAGCCACCGGAAGGATGGATAGAATTTCTAAGTACTCTGTCAGAGCTCAATATTCCCGAGAGCTCTGTGACTAACCCCCAGGCCCGTGAGCAGTTCAGGAGACTCAAAAACTCTGGCCCCCTGCAGACGCACGCTGCTGCTGCTGCTGCTGTTGCAGAGTCCCCCTCTGTTCATCGAATGAGGGGGAGAAAAAAGAAAAAACGTCCGACTATGGAGTGGACGGATTTCTCTCCTTAAGATCACCAAAAAATAAATAAATGATTGCGATAATTGTACGACAATAAAGACTCTGTAAATCAGTCATTGAATAATAATAAAGCTTTATTGAATCCGTTCAACGTTGCAGACTTTTTCCTTTCACAAACGGTAACAATCTTTAAACATTTGCAGAGAACAGGCTAGCTGGTTAGAATTCCCGCCGCAGGGGTATGCTAGACATTTTTGATATTTTTTAACAAATTCAGATACCATGGCATCGTTGCGGACAGGATCGTCTTTATAGTGAGATAGCACGTCGGCGTACGATAGGCCGCTTCCTCTCAGACACAAATAATATGCACAGTGCTGACCACAGACATCCGATAATTCATGCTGGAGCTGACGATTGTGATGCAGGATCTGTTTTATTCCACGTTGACGTTCCAGGAAACGCAGGATGCTTGTAGGATAATATTCAAATTCAGGGCTGAGTCCGAAAGAGTCAAAGAATGTGGCCTTTCCATGTTTTTCCACAGTGAGCGCTAGCCAGTGCTCTCCTGGCAGATGACGAGGGTGGGTGTTCACGATATAGTATGCGGGCAGCGAGGGTTGTAGGGAGGGTAATTCATCCGAAGCCCAGACACCACGGAATACGTTACCCAGTAGTCCGCTCAGGAGTGTTTCCAGCTCAGTAGAATTCATTGTTTCAATAATAATCCACCAGCACCTGGCGTTTTGAATTGATCTCCAGAATGGAGTCGTAGCAGGCGTAGACAACCAGGGTCAGAGTGTGAGGTAAGGGGACTCGAAATCTCATTTCCAGCCTCAAACTCCCGCTGGATACTGGGGAAAGAGCCGCCACATCTTCGTCGGGGCTCAGGTTGAAAACAAATAAAGTATATCCTCTTTCGAAATCTTCGCGGTCGATGGTCAGAGGTAAATCTTTCAAATGTCTCCCAGTGGCAGTAAACATGTTATAATATTCTCTCACGGAAATGCCGTTGTTAAATTGGGGCTGGAAAGCTTTGGCCGGTACTTGTCGGCCGTTATGACACAGAGCCAAGTACTCCACGTCATTGTGAGTAAAGTTGAAAGGCGAGAGATCTCTTCTTCCCGTGAAAGCGTGATGGTTCACCATCCCCAGAACAACGTATTTAGGCATGACACCCAGAAACAGGTTCTCCTGATTGCATAGTCTGGAGTTTTGAGGAATGGAATAGGTTTTCACATTAATTCTCGACATGGGGTAGAGGGCGTTGCCTTTCATCAGAGCCGCTGAATGACCTAATCGCACTGCGGGGGACACGGTTACTTTTTTCATAAACAGAGAAGCTCCCAGTATTTTGAGGCGGAAGTTGGCGTTGGCCTGACTCATCAGACAGAAAGCGTCACTCGCCCGAGTTAGTTTAATCCGCAAGTCGACGCTGTTCAAAAGAAGTCTCTCGCTAAAGAAGATGTCCCCGTGCAGGGGGCCCATCACGTGAAACTCGCTCGAGGCAGCACTAAACTGAGCTCTTTTAACCAGACCCCGATTCGGACCGTCAGCCGCCACCACGGTTGAATCCATAAATCCGGCTGTGTCTTTATAAAACAGACCGGCTGAACACTGACTAGCAAGTGTTTCATGACTGTAGTTCAATAAAAGCTCTATCAAAGCTCTGTAGGGGTGTGTAGCGCTGGACTGAGAGATTAATCTATCTCCCAGGGTCACGTCGACCTGTGAGAAAATGGTGTTGAGGGGATAGTTGATCAGGCCCACACGAGCGTCCTGTGCCAAGTTTGTCCCATCCTCGTTAGTAATTTGTAGACGCAGGAATAGCAGAGTGTTGGCTAGATCCAGATATTTCTCTCCATCTCCCGGGATGAAAAATTCTATGGGACCGGTGTCCGTGAGAGCCGATAAAGGGGAAATCTCTGTATACTGACTCTGCTCGATAGACATCTGCGTCACCGGAGCAGCAAATAAGTCCAGTTCCGTCATGCTGCATTCTGGTGATTTGTGATGTAATAGAGCCATTTTCAGGAGAAAATATCTTCGGCCTTCCTTCCTCTGGACCTTCTTCTCTGCACTGAATTACTATTAGCGGTTGACTTGCGCTTTTTATGAGCTGCTACGCGACGCCCGGGGGGTCTCTTCCCGGCTCGTCGAGCGAGAAGCATAAGTCCTGATCCTTCTTGGTTCTCTTCCTCTGAACCTCTCACGCGCCGAACAACCCTGCTGACCACGTCAGATGCTATGTTCTTAGCGGCGTTTTGAAGATGAGGTTTTGCAATGGTAAAACCTTTTTTAACCATCGGCGTCACAAACCTAAATAGTTTTGAAAATATGGATCCCAGCCCCCTACCGTACATCATGGGGGCTCCATGAAATCCTGGCAGGCCACTTCCCACTTGATCTTCATAATAACTTACAAATCGATAAAGATCAGGGTGAGGCTCCACCACCATCATTTTCAGCTCACTGTTTTACACGGTTTAAAATGTAACGTCGCAACCACTTTCCCGAACTTGAAATCTACCGGCCGGTTCTGATCGGTCTTGAGCTCGACGCTGATGTTTTCAATATGTCTTTTTGCTACCGGTAAGTAATAGGCGGGGCTGAATGTGTGTGAAATAACATCTCCAAATTTACCCTCAATTTGAACCGTTCTTAAGAGCGGGGCATAAGCGTCGCCCACCGCCTGATGCTGAACCACGTCGCTATAACAGAACATATGATAAAACCCCGCTTTTATATCAGCGGTCTGAGGAGACTGTCTGAGTAACCCGCTCGTAAACCACTCACCGGGTTTTAATCCTAACATATAGGCCATGGGAGGGAAAAAACGTAGTCTATAACGGCCGCTACCTAGCCACTGAAACTTATGTTTACACTCGTGATATAGTAGAGTAACATCGCTGCTAATTTCCCTCATACAGGCGTTTATCTGTTTCATGATCTGCTCTTTGTCATCATAATATCCGCTTTCAAAACGTTTGACGTGCAGGGTAAATCTTTTCTCGTCCAATTCGATAACGGGTTCAGTCGCCTCCGGGGCGCCATGTTCCCACGCGTCAATCCAATGAAAGAAAGAGTTGTCTTTAGGAGTATTATACCACGTGTGTGGATAGGAAATTTCCGTCAGTGCCACCTGCCATGGGCCCTCCAGGTGGAGATGTTGTGCTAAATCCACTCGGTAGCTGGCTATAGTGTTTTCAGTAAACACATTGAGACTGGCGTTAGAGGGTAAAGTCACGTAAAAACCCTCTTCTGTTCTCGCGTCCATGACTGTTTGTGATACGGAGACTGTCGCGAGCAATGACTTTATACATCAATCAGCTGACCTGCGGCTACCCAGCTATTAAATTTCTCAGGCCAGTTTTTCCAACGCACCAGAACCTGTTTTCTACCACGACTAGTGCGCTCATCCAGAACGGCTTCCACTTGGTACGGTTTATCCTCGGTGACGGTTACTTTTTGTAGTTCGGCCTCATAAAAGGTTCCGTCGATAGGTTCCCCATCATAATCTTTTATTTTGTACACCGGTGGAAGGCGGGGAATACATTCTGATACGGTGAAAAGCTCGTCCGTGTAACTCTGCTCATACTTTTTGTCAAACACACCCCTCAGCTTGGAAATCCTCACTACATCACCCTCTTTTAAATTAATTTTCCACGTGTTTTTGTGACGAAGAGGAAATTTACCGTACAAGTTTTGAAATACCGCAGGAGAGTTCTCAGCTGTGACGTCGTTCGGTTTCATTTTTATACTCGTATGATAGCTCTCGTTATAACTTTTAAGCAGATCCTGCAAAACATCTACATATCGACGCGTGTTTCTGGCCGTAAAGTATCGCCACATTCTAGTCTTTAGCGTACGGTTGAACCGCTCGACGACGCAAGCTTGAGGTCGCTAGCGGTGGAGAAGTGAGTAATACCGTGCTTCTTCATCAGAGCATTAAAAGTCTTGTTATAGAATTCTTTACCCGCGTCCGTCTGTAACTTTTCAGGCACTTTGCTCTCCTTTAACACCGAGGCAAAAGCCCTGCTCACTTCACTTCCCATTTTTGTCTTCAGTGCTCTAGCGTATGCCTTCTTTGAAAAAATATCGATGACCGTTAATAAATACTTATACCCGTCATTGAACTCTGCTAAAGCTTGCATATCACATAGATCCGCTTGAAACTGGTTCAGGGGCCGTGATACAAATACTCTGTTTCTAGCAAAATGTATCCTGGCCGGTTTGTGTAAAGTGTAGGCATCCTGCTTCGATAAAAAATCTTTTACTCGATCAATTTTTACTTTAGCCCCGCCTTCGTCCTGTACAGCTCTCTGAAGCCGTTCTACCCCTCCAAAACTTCCCGGATGTGAAGGTGTATAATATAGCTTTTTCATCAGGCGTTCTTCCTTTTTCTCCATCTTTCACCCTCGTACGTTAAAGAATGACGAGACCTCTTTACTGTTTTCGACTTTATAGTTTATTAACAAAAGGCATAAAAGAAATCATTATTATTATTATTTCAACATTTTCCAGGTTTGGATGAGAACAGCGGCTGTGAATTTCCGATGTATAATAACATGCAATGTTTGCAGCATTTGTAAGATATCATCGCTCGGCCGATCTTGAACGTAATGGGACAATGCATCGACGATCAGAGCGTAAAGTGCCAACAGGTGAAACACATTCATTTCAACAGTTTCATCATCATTGATTATACCACAGAATGTATCCATCACAGAGCTTTCAAAGAATGATGTTACAGCCTTTTGCACAAACACTTCCCATTCAACATTTGTAGCCCGAGCACGTACTAAATCCAAAAACATTTCTAATTTTTTAACTTCGTCAGGTTTCGGGCTACCGCTGATTTTAAATTTTTTATCATCGTTCACTTTGTTGGCAACAGCTTGCTCTAGTATAGCAGATAGCTCCCACACGATGTACCTCAGCCTCACAGCCCTGAACACTATTCTCAAACAATTCCCCATGGTAAAGAACAAAAAAAAAAAAACAACAATGACAAAGATGTAGATAAATGCACATACAAACTCAAAAAAGTAATCTAAAGATAAATGTGTTCTAAATAAGAAATTTATTCTGGCGGTTTTCAGGCTCCTCTCCAGGTATCGGCGACCATACGAAGTAGAGCTATTTTCATGATGTCCTCTCCAACCAGCGAATCGTACAGCTCACCGATTGTCTCAAAGATATTCTAACAGGACCTCAGGTCATGTAGCATGGCTTCAGCCGCACCTTGAATTCTGGATTTATCAACGGAGATACGAAGGCTAGTCAGCAGCTGCTGCAGGGCCGGTATAAACTTCGGTGTCCAGAGTCTCCTCATCAGCCGGTGAAAGTGACTCCTGTAGAAGAAGCTGGGGACCTCAAAGAGGCACTCATGGTTCGTCTGGCTAGGGTGGTCTACCTGACAACCGAAGCAGATCTCACGACGAAACTCCT
Organism: Mugil cephalus; assembly: GCF_022458985.1. Taxonomy (NCBI): domain Eukaryota; kingdom Metazoa; phylum Chordata; class Actinopteri; order Mugiliformes; family Mugilidae; genus Mugil; species Mugil cephalus. The sequence continues at coordinate 29,143,096 of NC_061776.1, read as the reverse complement.
GCAGGACAATGTTCAGCAGATGGATGATCCCGGCTTTAATATTTTCTTGGAGGGTGGAAGACAGCAGCCCAGCATCCAGCTGGTCTTCAGTAGTAGGCTTGGGAGGCACACCGCAGAGCTCTCCTCTTCTTCCATGCCTGACCCAGGAGATGAAGGCGGAGTGGATGGTGGAGTCTCCTCTTCCTCTTCCTCTTCCTCTACGAAAGGAGATGAAGGAGGAGTGGGTGGTAGAGTCACCTCTTCCTCTACGAGAGGAAGACGGAGGTGGAGTTGAGTCAAAGGCGAGAGACATGATGCTCAAAGTTGAAGTTGGTGTCTTCTTCGGACCTGGGGCTCGGGTGTTCAAATTTATGCTGTGGTCAGGGAAGTGGGCGGGTTGGGGGGGGGGGGGGGGAGGGGAGTGGCCTTGTAGTCCTAAAACAGATGAGAAATGTCTTTTCTCACCAGCGTCACATCTTTCCAGAGGCGACTGTTTTGGAATAGAGCGGTGATGCGATCGGCCGATTCATCCAGCATCTTCATCCACTCAACAACCGGCACACTCAGGCACCTGAGAAATACCCCATTTTCAGAGCTGAAACGGTCCAGCACCAGGTGGCCGCCTGGACTTTTCTTCCCGTGCATCTCCAATTTTACTCGGTAAAACCATTTACTGGAGCTGTCAGATTTGGTCTCCCATATTATCTTGATGAATTTTTTGATTTCTTCTTCTCCCTCATGGAACTCAAAGGCATCCCCCTCCTCCTCCTTCAAATGGGCTTCTCCCTCTTCGTTTAGCATGACACAAGATGGAATGCTCTCGCCTCTCATGCATCTGGCCACCAAGCCGTTCAGTACTCCCCAGTCATTGGAAGTGATTATGGCATTCGGTGTGTCAGGACTGAAGGTTTGTCCCGGATAGAGATGATACATACAGACTTCAGCGGGTGTGATAGTTGAAAGAATAGCCAAATTTCTTACCCGTCTCCAAACGCCACTCTTCCTGGAGAGGGCCCGTTGGCGGCTGCTGGAATCTGCACTTAAACACCATCAGTTTTCTCGGCGCCATCCCTGGCAAGGCTTCCTGAATGACGCTCACAGGCGTCTCACTAATGATACCGGATGTGTAAGTTCTCTTGCTCATTTTTATTTTTCAAGTCAGGCGCGGACTGGAGAATGGACTGCAACGATCTTCAGGTATCATTAGCTTTTCACTTGGCCGGAAGCATGGGCGGGGGTCGGGTGGCATCACGTGACTTTCATAAAAACATGTCTGTGTGTCTGTGTGTGTGTGTGTGTGTGTGTGTGTGTGTGTGTGTGTGTGTGACTGGGGTCTGCGCGCGTGTGTATCTGCCTGTGTGTGTGACTGGGGGGTCGTGACCCCGCTGACTCATCTTAAAAAGATTCTCACACAGACCCCGACTTCCTACCCCCAAGGAAAGTGAAATGCCACAACATCCAATCAACGTTGGTTACGCCCACCTTGAAAGTTGCTGACGCCTACTTCCTCAGTCACGCCCACCTTGAAAGTTGGTGACGCACACTTCCTCAGTCACGCCCACTTCCTCAGTCACGCCCACTTCCTCAGTCACGCCCACTTGATCGGTCACGCCCACTTGATCGGTCACGCCCACTTTGATCCATCAAATTCATTCGATTAAAAAGTGACAGATGGTGTTTTTCTTTCTTTTTCACACTGCATGTGAACTGGCGCGTAGTTTCTCTCTCCGCTGCACAGTTCAAGATGAAAAAACAGTATGATAAAAACACACTCAGTCGCAATTTTCACCCAGGTGACTGTGTGTTAGTTCTACTGCCTGTTGTTGGGTCTTGTCTTCAAGCCAAGTTTTGTGGTCCTTATGAGGTGGAGCGGAAGTTGAGCGACACAGACTATGTGATCAAGACACCAAATAGAAAGAAAAAGTCCCGAGTGTGCCATGTTAACATGTTAAAAAAATATGTTGTCCGCGGAAGTGCTGATGCGCCATCTGTGCCGCCTGAGTCATGTGCCTGTGCCTCACCTGTAGCCTCTGTGGTTTCGCCGCCTTACAGTCCGAAAGAGGATGGACTGTGCGAGCGCTCGGTTTCAGTTCCTGGTTCACGTTTGGAGAATTCCAAAATTTTGAGAAACTTGGAGGAGCATTTGTCATATTTAGGTAATCCGGCTAAACGTGATATTTGCCGCCTCATTCGTGGTCATGCTGCGCTATTCGGGGATAAGCCCACTCAGACCACAGTCCTCACGCATGACATTGATGTTGGGAACCACATGCCAATTAAGCAACACGCGTACCGCGTTAATCCTGTGAAGCGGGCGGTAATGAAAACAGAGGTTGCATACCTGGTAGAAAATGGTTTTGCGGTACCGAGTTCCAGTCCGTGGAGCGCACCTTCGATCCTGGTACCTAAATCCGACCAAACTCCTCGTTTTTGTAACGACTACCGCAAGGTGAACGCCATCACTAAGCCCGACTCATTTCCACTGCCCCGCATGGATGATTGTGTTGATAGAGTAGGATCTGCCAAATACGTCACTAAACTGGACCTCTTGAAGGGTTACTGGCAGGTGCCTCTTACAAAGCGTGCATCCGAAATTTCAGCGTTTGTCACTCCAGATCACTTTCTCCAGTATACCGTTATGCCCTTCGGGTTGAGAAACGCACCCGCCACCTTCCAAAGACTGATGAACACTGTCCTGTCAGGTGTGAAAAACTGCGAGGCGTACCTGGATGACATTGTGGCATATTCGTCCAACTGGTCTGAGCATTTAGACACATTGCAGGAAATATTCAGCCGCTTAGAGAGTGCTTCTCTGACGGTGAATCTAGCAAAGTGTGAATTCGGTAAAGCTATGGTCACATATTTAGGTAAACAAGTCGGACAGGGACAAATACGCCCCCTGTCGGCCAAAGTTCAGGCAATTTTGGAGTTTCCTGTACCAGAGACGCGGCGGCAGCTGCGCCGGTTTCTGGGAATGTGTGGCTACTATCGTGGGTTCTGTAAGAACTTCGCTAGTGTTGTTGCGCCACTGACCAGCTTAGTGAGTCCTTCCCGCCAGTTTTTGTGGACAGTTGAATGTCAGGACTCCTTTGACTCTGCCAAAGCCCTCCTTTGCAGTGCGCCAGTATTGGCTGCACCTGATTTTGAGCGTCCCTTTAAGGTGGAGGTAGACGCAAGCGCTCATGGTGCCGGTGCTGTGCTCCTGCAGGAGGATGTCCATGGGATTGAGCATCCCGTATGTTTCTTTTCAAAAAAATTCAATACACACCAGGTGAACTACAGTACAATCGAGAAGGAATGTCTGGCCCTACTATTAGCTCTACAACATTTTGAGGTCTATGTAGGCTCAAGCTCCGTCCCAGTCATTGTATTTACAGACCATAATCCCCTGGTGTTCCTGTCCCGCATGCGCAATAACAATCAGCGCCTTATGCGCTGGTCATTGTTGTTGCAGGATTTCCACGTTGAAATAAAACATATAAAAGGTATCAACAATGTCGTGGCTGATGCGCTATCACGTGCAGAATCTTAGGTCAAACATGTCTTTGGGAAAGAGATGTTTGAATTGAGGTGGGGGGGGTGTTATGACCGTAGTGGTCATAATTTGCATGTTTTGTTCTTTCTGTTGTGTTGTCCCTCCCTGTCCAGGGGGGGAGCTGTGTCCTTGTGTTTCCAGGATGGGCGCGTGCAGGTGGAGGCCGCTGATTGGAGGAAGTCCGGAGGCCGCGGATTCAAAAGTGGAGCCGACAACACACTCTCTCTCTCTCTCTCTCTCGCTGGTTCGCCTTTGGCAGCATTGCAAACCGCATCGCGACCTTCACCGACGCAATCCATACCGACCTTCTTGTGATTCTTGTGATTCATTTATGTTGCGGATGAGATCTTTTATCTCTCCTGTAAATATTGTAAATAGTAGTAATAGTTCGCAGTACCATATTAGTAGGGGTGAGTAGCCTTTTACTTTTGTCCATCGTTTCTCTTGTTTTGGTGTTAGGGAGTGAGGGTAGAAAACCTGTTGTTTTGTTGACTTCTTTTCTTTTGGCTAGGCAAGTCAGTTTTCAAACCCAGCTCGTTTTGTTTATTGTTTTAGGTGATGCTCACCCCGAAGACTTTATGTTCGTTTGGGTAAATAAATCCTTTCGTTTTTGGACTGCATCTCTACGTGTTCTGTATTACTTTACATGTTTATGTTATGTTTAGGTATCCCTAGGCCGGGGCATAACACTTGTGCATTTTTCCCGTAGCACAAACAGCATTGACGACGTCCTGCTACTTGACAACCGTTGGGTGTCTCATCGTCTGTTTCTCTGCCAACCGCTTACACATTTCAAATATCATGGAAATGGATGGATTACAAATTTGTATTTGCAAAATTGGTCCAATAAAAGATGTATTGTTTGCTTCTTGAATGTGCACTGTTACTTTCTCTAATGGGAGCTGGTAAGGAGTTCTAATGATGGGGACCCCTGTATCTTAATGAAAATTGTGAGTTCTAAAAATAAAATTTAAAAAAAGTATTGATGTATTTGGGAATTGAACTGGTATGTAGAGTGAAAACAGGTTGGAAGTAGCTTGTGGATGGATTGATACATGAAAACATATATTTGCAGAAAATGTACGTTGAAAATGGGCAGAATACATGGGGATTGCAACAGTGAGGTGGAGCTAGAGACTCTGTTGGAGAGTATTATCATTTTTGAACAATGATTAATTTTATCATTCATAATTTATTACCACTGAGGGGGCTCGTAAAAGTACAAGCACAAACAGCATTGTAGTATGAGATGTAAGGATAGATCATGGTTAATAAAGATTGATGAGGATTTTTCTTGATAACAGATGCCGTATTCGAGCCCAAAATTGATCCTCGTGTCACACCACAAGAAATCAACCTGCAGACTAAAGAGTTGTTATTCCAAGATACAAATGACTTTCTTGATGACAAATAACTTTTGAACCACAACAGACTTGTGATGAAAATGCGACCGTATTTAAAGGCAAACTCAGCTCCTGGACTGTTTGCTGGCAGTTCTAAGAGAACAGATCGTAGATGAAGTATAGGCAGCTGAGTTTTTATCTATCCAAGCTGATGAAACTACCCACATTTCCACACACTGTCAGCTAGTCCTGGTACTTAAATACATCGATGGACGCAACAATATACAAGAGCGGTTCTATGAATTCATCAAGCTACCCAACAGCTGTGCAGATTTAATAGCCAGTGCCTTATTGGAGAGCCTGCACGGCATCCTTCCTGAGAGACAAGAAAAAAAGGCATGTGATGGGGCAGCGGTGATGAGGGGTGCCACTGGAGGAGTGCAGCGAAAGGTACAGGACATCTATGCAAACGCTCACTACATTCACTGTTATGCCCATCAGTTAAACCTGGTATGCAGCAGGCAACCTCCCACATCCCTCAGGTCAGTCACTTTTTTACCGACATGGGGGGATTTGCTTCTTTCTTCTCAAAAAGAACTGCAGTGCTAGATGAGATGGTGGCGCACCGACTTCCAAGTGCATCATCAACATGTTGGAACTTCAACAGTTGTGCAGTCAACACAGTCTATGAGCACAAGAATGATCTGGTGAAGTGTTTTCAGACAATCAGGAACAGTGAAGCATTTGATGGCCATACAAAGACAGAGGCTGGAGGCTATGTGAGAATGCTGGAAGACTAAGCTTTCTGTTTTTTCCTAGTCTTGTTCCATAAGATCATGCCACATGTAGACATGCTGTATAATCAACTCCAGAAGAGACACATCGATGCTGTCTGCATTGCAGGAATCCCCCAGGCCTTCATTAACCGCATGCAGGCTATTAGGTATGTTAAATGCAATATTATCTAGCCTAGCCTGATTGTTAATTCTCTGCATAAATTATGTGTAGCCTTAAATGCTTATATGTCATCTTATTCAAATAATTGATTTGTGTTCTGTGAAGTTTAGATGAAATATAATTGCAGTAATTATAACAACATTTGGCTTGGTTAATACATCCCCAACCAGTTTTCACAACTGACTCATAAAACGTATGTATTG